>NW_010102827.1:0-30702 GCF_000699245.1 Pterocles gutturalis
TGTCCATGTCTCCAACAAAGACGTTAAATAACACCGGTCCCAATGCCGACCCCTACAGAATGCCACTTGTGACCAGTCTCCACTTGGACATCAAGCCATTGACCCCAACTCTTTGAGTACAACCATCCAGCCAATATTTGCCCATTCTGTACATTTTTGTTCTTATATTTTTGTCTCCAGCCTGGTTTTAACCTTGACCAGTGTTACAAGTAAAAACTGGACTGCTTTGACTTTTCTGTAGCTAATGAATTAAAAAAGGTAGATGCCTGAAACGCAAGGAAACATGGGGACTATGGAAGCAGCTTTTGTTGTTTTGTAGCACCAGCAATATATCCATATGATATTACATAATTAAATAATGCATATAATAGTATAATATTACCACTGCTATTATAATGGTATACAGAATTGTGATAACGAAATAACATCTATAACCAGTGTATTACATAACATCGTATAACATAATATTAATATAAAATATTTTGCATATTAGGGCTTTGCGGGGGCTAAGATAAATTCTTTTTGGAAGTTGTTTTAATTTTTTTTACTACAGCCAAAATATTTCTCCCAGGTACTGCATATTTGGTTTATTTTCTGTATAAAGCATATATCAGGTGATTCCCTTTGCTTTACACATTTTACATAAATGCTGCATTTTTCAGATAGTGTGTGGAATTTGCACAAAAAAACCCCAAAGAAACTATGTTTCTAGAACGTATTCCTTGCTTCTGCTTCTCCAAATCCTTACAGCCTCATAAAAAACACCATACTTAAACAGAAGCCCACAAACACAGGCATGTACACACTCCCACCATAATTACAGACACACAGAGAAATGCAAGAGAAGCAGAATCATTTACACACAAAGATGTAGACCGACTGCATAGTGGAAAACTGACAGTGGAGATCTATGTTTTAAGTAGTTGCATTTCAGTGCTCTCATTTCAACTATTTGCATGCAAAAGTAATACAACATTAGCATAACTACTCTGCAATATGGCATAATTGCTGGAGCAATATAAAACTCATACATTCCAAAAACATTGGTATACATAATTTCTGCAATAATGTCGAAGGAAAAACAGAACAAAAACAACAATGAAAGCTCTAAAAGATTTTCCGAAGGGGGACAGTCAAAAATTTGAGTTCAGCAAAGTTATGATGTCTAGCTACCTCTTTTTTTTTTTTTTTTTCCTTCAGCCTACTACATGCACAGAAGAAACTATACAGGAGCTGAACGCCATAAAAGAAATTTAAATGTAGGTGTGTATATCATATTAACTATTGTTATTTATCTACCTCAAAAACTATTCCACTAAATGCAGATGTTTTCTTGCCATTAAAAAAAGAAAGGCAGTAACTTCTTCAAACTACCTAGCTATTTCTCCCCTATCAGAGAATGCCAGCAAATACACAGCCTTTGAGTCTATATTGAATTCCTTTCAGAACAGACAGCTAAGAAGGGAAAAAAAAAGACCCATGCTGCCATAATTCTTCACAAATCCCTATATTCCTTTCAGAACGGACAGCTAAGAAGGAAAAGAAAAGACGCATGCTGCCATAATTCTTCACAAATCCCTAGCTCTAGGTCTTTAAGGGAAAGTCAGACACAATTTAGAACTCTTGAGATTACTTTCTACAATACTGAAGGCAAACTAGTTGCTGGCCCATGTCAATCCAAAAAAAAAAAAAAACATTTTTGCTTTCCTGATCTTTGTCAACAACAGAGAGCTGAAAAGATTCAGTTAATTTTTTTTTTTTATATAATTGATATTTGGAAAGCAAAATTAAAGTTTAATATCTGATTTTTCTGTATTCAGATATCTCTCATATCTCAATTTCACAATATGGTGTTTTACCAACTGTTTCTACCAGTCTGCTTCTGGAAAGTTTTTATTTCTGAAAACAAAATATTTGTTAAGGTTTTAAATAAATAAATGTGACAAAGCACCCAGTATAGTAGTGCAGGCTCCATTCCTAATCTAGATGTGGAGTAAATGTTGCCATGATCTCTCTTAGATTCTTGAGAGTAAGTCTGTATTTCTTACAGTTCTGACAGTCTCCCAAATTGTCTTCATCTCGCTAGGTATGGATGCTATTTCACATTTGAAGATACCACCTTACGAAACAGCACAATACTTGCAAGGATGAAGGAACTGTGCAGCACAGTTGGAACTGTTAACACCCTTTTACACCATGCTTGTTATCATACAGGCACACAGGTAAGCTGACTGCACAGCTGAAGCATCAAGATGAAGCAGCTCTAGTCTGGTCCATCACTTTCTACAGATGGATGCTATGTAAGTCTGCCTTCCTGTACCAAAATAACTGTCAATAATCCCCATCTTTCCTGTAGGCTGCCTTTAAGTACTGGAAGACTGTTATAAGCTCTCCCTGGAACCTTCTCTACTCCAGGCTGAACAACCCCAGCTCTCTCAGCCTGTCCTCATATGGGAGGTCCTCCAGCCCTCTGACCATCTTCAAGGCCCTCCTCTGGAAATTGGGAATGTGTGCAGGGGAACTGTTAATTTGTTTTCCTTTTTTTTTTTTTTTTTTGGTCCATTGGCATCTGTTTGTGGCCACTCTTGGTGAGAAGATACAGGACTAGAAAGGTTGATCTGAGCAAGGATCTTTCTGGAACTGCAAATCTATATTACCTCTACAGGAGCAAGGGGACAGGCCATTTCACTAATTCTACCTGTAAGAAATTCCCCAGGGTGCTCTTCAAAACAACCTGCAGGACCAATCCAGATATGGCCTTCATGCTTCAAGGTACTCCAGGCAAATATCCATAACCATTGCTTTGGATCTAGCAGTATCAGCTTTCAGTGAACGATTGGTCCACACAGTAACACCATGCGCCCATGAAAATCTTGTCAAGCTAGTTTCTGGGGAATGAGCTCCTGTATGAAGAACAGCAAGTGGCCCCAAGCAATACATCTTTTAAAAAATATAAAAAATGTATAAAACATTTTTCTGTAGTATGATTTTAAACATCTTTGTATACTTACAAATATAAGGCAGACATGAAAGACAGTGTCAAATTCATCAGTTTCATTGTAAGCTAGTTACTGGGGAATGACCTCCTGTACGAAGAACAGCAAGTGGCCCCAAGCAACACATCTCTTAAAAAATATAAAAAATGTTATAAAACATTTTTCTGTAGTATGATTTTAAACATCTTTGTATACTTACAAATATAAGGCAGACATGAAAGACAGTGTCAAATTCATCAGTTTCATTGTAGCAATAAAAATCCTACATAAAGACCACAAAAAAATGTGGGGTTTTTGACATTTTTCGTCTTGCCATCTCAAAAAGCACAAAAGGAAAATATAATGATCCTAAAATAACATTTGCCGTATTTGAAACATCTGCTCCGGTCTGCACTTGTAATTCTCTTGTATTTTCATAATTTCCTTCCATCTTACTGCAAATTACTCAAAACAACATAAAACCAGAGGTTTTCTAAGTTTTCAAGGCAATTGGAAGGAAGAAGAGACATACACATATCTCCATGCCCATCCATAGAAATCAGAACATGCTATAGACAGCAATGTTTACCACTTAGGTGGTTTCTTTACAGCGTCCCTGCTTTCAACTAAAAACCATTTCAGACCTTCCACTCCCTCTGAAGATATTTCTTAGGATCCTTGTGAGAACTCACATAAAAGTTAGTCTTAAATGCCACAAGAGCTGTAATAGAAGTGATGATGAATGGCTGTTTCAGACAGCAGGACTGAGAAGACAAGGAGATGCACAGACTTCTGAATACTGCAGTGGTCCCTGCTGGTTACAGTGTAAAACACGAATGCAGTGACTTCTCTGCCACTGTCATGTTATCCTCACTGCGAGGTGAAAAAGATGAGTTTCCAAGAGCTGAAGGGGCTGTGCACTTCACAGGGAACAAATTAGAGTCCTTGCCTTCGTAAGAGCAGAATAGCTTCAGCACCAGTCAAAAGCTTTATAGTCTCACATCAGCCACAACACACCTTGCAAATTCTGGCTCAAAGCACTAGCCTTGACTGAATTACAAGTAATAATAAAAACATTGCAGTAAAAGTGAAAACTGCTGAAACCATCATAACCAGATCACTGTATCCCTTTTATACTTTCGTAATGAGATTTTCTCCCTTGCTTTAAGGAGTGATCCAACACTTGTGCTTGAGAGTAACTGACAGGAAGCAAGAGAAGAGAGAAGGTAAGCCCCAAAAGAGCACTGTCAAGACACTTTTTCTTTTAGGCATCAGAATGAAGAATTAAAAAAAAAAAAAAGAAGGTTGTTAGAGCATATTCTAAGAGCAACAAAAAGCCTCCACCAAACCCCACTATCTTCAAGTGCTTACTTTCCTTGTAGAAATCTTTCTTTCATTTTTTGTTAGTTGATTATTCTGGGGGTGAGGCTGCAGGACCAACAAATAAAAATAATAATTAAAAAATTCAAATTAAAAAAGCAGCAGTACTTTAAGTGTGATTTCTGTGTGTGTGCACGATTCACTTCATTATGTCTGACAAGAGTCTAGGAGAGAGAAAAATGTACGTATAAACACAAAAAGCAAACAGTGCTGTGTATTCCAACAGTTAGAGATACTAATTGTTGTCCACATTTATATTACCCTGACTTTACCTGCAGCATACAGCCACCTTCAGTGAAAAGCTCACTATTCCACATCACAGCAGAGGTTGAGGTAACAACATAGCCTCATCACTGAAATTCTCAGACAAGTTTGTTTTTCTTGGTCTGTACTTCAAAGGAGCTCCTCTTTCCCAGAACACTGTCATAAAGTACTTATGTGGAACACAGAGTAGACAGATTCAAATGTGGTGCAAATGGGAATAGAATAAACAATAAACTATTGAAGAGGCATCCAGGTCTCATAAGTTTTGGAAGATATAGGATAGATGCCAAAGAAGGAGAGAGATTATTTAAGAAGAAAAATAGTAATTGGTTGGATAAATCAAAGTCTTTACAAATAATAGTTTTCCATTGATTGGCGAGATGTTGGCAAGACAATAATCCTAACTCAGAATCAGATAGGATATGACCCTCAAAGTACTGAAGGAAACAACGTATGAAGACTTCTCCGTCTTAAAGCTTTTCTGAGGAGTCCTTTCCACCTGTATTCCATTTGCTTAAGGCCACTGGCAATAAGCAGCACATCCTCTCCTACCCTAAACTCTTTATTACCAGTAACATCTATATGTCACAAAAGGCATTAGACAGCTGTGTTGGGCAGTGCCTTCGTATCTCAGCCTCAGTAATGTTAGGGGCCTGCTATTTGCAGTGATGCACCTTTCCACCCAGGCTGCACTGGCAGTGCCTTCCAGAAATCCCACAGCATTCTTTTCCCTCACTGCAGTTGTTGTAGTGTTGTGGGTCTCAAACCTTGCATCTGCAAAGCCCAAAAGCACTGTTATGGCAGGTATTGCCTCTGCTAGTTCATCTTTGTGTATGTGAATCTACTTCAACATCCTGCCATTGCACAGCTGCCAGGCTGGCAAAACAGTTAATTAAACATCTGAAAACTTGCAGACATTTTAACAAAGCAGATTGTTTCCATGTAATTCCTCCCCACCAAAAAAAAGCTCCACCTTACAGTTTCCAAACCATAACTGCTGTTGAATTCCTCTTTACTCACTATTAAATGCATAGCTTCTGTGAAATGAGGAAGAAGAGCCTCGGAAAGAATTGTAAATAATGTCAATCCCCCGGGATAAGATAGGATCAACCTATAAAAGCCTCTTCCAGTGGTACATCCAGCACTTCAGTGACAGAACATGTTTTTTGTTTCAGATCTCCTGGAAGTACCCTTTCAGACGGAAAAGTCTTTTTAAAGTAAGGATTTGGTCTCACCTCTCATCATACTAAATCGCTGCCCTTCCAACTCACCTCCAGACAATTACACTACTATCACACCAAGCACAAGAGCTGTAATTGTGCAGCTAAAATGCAACACACAGCACTATGAAGGCTGCTACAGGAAAAATTAACTCCATGTCAGCCAGACACAATATTACTGTATACAGCCTGGAGCAGAGGCATGTTAATGTTCACTGTCTTCTCTCTCTTCTAGTGAAACAGTAAAATTATGTTTTGCATTTGGAGGTGACCTGCCTGCGTCACAGAAGGTTGCAAATGCACAGCCTTGTTCCTGCACATGGCTCTTCTCTCTCCTCTTTAGGAAAGGTACTGTATGATTCCTGAATGTCCAGCTGCATAAGCAGCATCCTGTTGATGCAGGCTCTCAGAGATGGTTGTGCTCCTGAAGGGGAAATAGCTACCTCCTGCAGCCAAGGCAGCAGAAGAACCAACTATTTTTTGATGCCTTTGTTAACTGCCTCCCTTCCTCCTCTCGAGGGCACATTATTCCCAGAGTACTGTACAATCAACCTAGCTGTTGGGACAATTCTTTCCATTCTCCTGTGTGCCTCAGCGTAACTGTCTCCTGCTGTGTAAACTTCTGCCCTAGTGCTGATGAACAGGCCAGTGCATGCAGTAGCCAAAGAAAAATAAGGCAGTTAGAAAATAGATGGGGAAAATACCACAAACAGGCATTCACAGCACTGGAAAGTGGCACAAAGACAAATATTCCAAGACAGGTTTACAGAGACCCAGGCTATATTTATGCAAAGCAAGTTGACAATCCAGATTAGCACATAAATTATTTTATTTGGAAAATAAGGAACATGAAAAATCTACAGCATATATTTATGAGCAATGGCCAATTAAGATTAGTACCAGCAATAAAGCAAGCTGTTTTTATAAATTATTTGGCACATTCTAGGTTTGACTGGTCACACCACTTCAACTGTGTTGACTTCTTTGATACTTCTCTACTTTAGTTAGCATAGCAGCAGCAGAATTAGAGCCTTTACCTTTTCTTTTCAGTGGAAAATAAGAGGAGGCTCTGATGAGTATTGAATGAAAGATACAGTTAGTAGAACACTTTTTGTCACTGGACTTCCCTAAATCCCATATGAATATGTGACACTTTCCCAAGACTTACTCTGACTTTTTTATAGTATATTGCTTCCATTCACTTTTAATACATTTGATTCGCAAAAGCCACAACCTTTTTAGAGAACATGAACCACTGGTTCTGCTGTTCCCAGTAAGTAGCAATCAGCCTCTGCCGCTGTATTACTTCATTTTAAACCCGTTTCTCCTCTCTCTTCAAACACATTGTCTGACCTCTGGGTGCTTGAACACCCTATCCCTTGCTTCTCCATACATTTCTCCTAAATCCCAGCAAGTCCTTTTTTCTCCTACTGTCTTCTTACAAAGCAACACAGCAATCTGCCTGAGTACCAAGAGAAGAGGTCTTCTGTAAGCAAGAGCCTTGTGCTGTCAGACTTGCTGGTATATATGGAGAGCCATAGCTGAAGAGGATACTGCAAAGCCCTTGCAGGGGAAGAACTGATTCAAGTTCTACAGTAACTGCAAATACCTTCACTTTGCTTTGTTACAGTTTTGCTGAAGCCAGAACTAAGCTTAATGTATACAGACTAGATTATCTGTATATTATACTAGACTGAGGATAAGGTCACAGCCTACTGTGCATAAATCCATGTGGGTTAATATATCCAGAGGCTGGACTGCATCTGAATACTTAACTCTTGCTGAGAAGGATACCCCCAATACTGAAGAATAATTTTTTTTTACTTATGTATTTTATAACAGTTGTCTCAGTCTGTACCTTTGTGCTAAGTATCCACAACAAATTGAAGAAACTCATAAATAAATTCAGATGAGGGGCTTCAATCATTCCAAAGAAAAGAACTGCATGAATTTTCAGCTGCACCTGGAAGGCAACATGCCTTCAAACCACTGACAGCAGCACCACAGGTGTGCAGGTCCTGAGTACTCCTGGAGGTTTTGCTGCTGGGGCTCAGGGCGAGCCCAGAGCCAGAGCAGCTGCAGCTGTCACCTTCCTGCAGTGACATGGGACAGGGCCCTCCCAGGCAGCTATGCAGAGGAGGTCTCAGCCAGGGCTGATCCCCCGCCCATAGGAACAGCTTTTAGGCTGAGCCTCTACCATTTGGTCCCCACCTGAGCTACAACTCCAACCATATCCCAGCCCTGCCTGTGCCTGGCCATGGGTGCTGGTGATCTGGACCCTGACCCACAGGCTGAAATCCCAGCTCAGCCTCAGCCCGGCTGCACCACTTTGGACTTAGTGATGAATAGGCTGTCTCTGACCCCGGTTACCCTCACGGGGCCTGACCCTGCTCCCTCCCTGGTGGGGTAAGGAGATGAACCCTGGCTGGAGAGGCCACTGCCCTGCTGGCCCATGGCTCCTGGCACCCTGACAGCATGCTGGATTAAAACAATGATATAAAGAGGCTGCACATTAAATGGCGAATTATGACTACTATGTCATCTACTATGTAGATATTGGATGGAAAATGAAAGTTCAAGGAGGTGTTCAAGGCCAGGCTGGATGAGGCTTTGAGCAACCTGGTCTAGTGGAAGGTGTCCCTGCCCATGGCAGCGGGGTTGGAACTTGATGATCTTTAAGGTCCTTTCAAACCCAAACCATTCTATGATTCTATGATTCTTCCCTAAGCAATACACATTTCCTATCTGGTGACACTTCCAACATGCACTTGGACATAAGAATGTACCACTCCACTATGCATGCAAGGTAAAAGCAGGCAGAGAGAAGGGGGGCAGGGGGAAGGCTAGGCTATGACATTAGTGCCATGCAGAAAAGCTAAGCTCTCTAATATCCTAATCTATTATATTACCTTAATACTTTGTTCTTGGGAAGGACATGTAGTACCAAGGAAGGTGAATGTGTGGCACATTAAGATCTTAAAATTGCTGCAGCATTAGGTTCTTCTTATTTCTTTTAATTGTTTGTTTCTTATCTTTTCTCCAGATCATTGACTTTGCCACAGTTAAAAGTATTTTTGATATTAATACAAAACTAATGAGAAGACATTTGTTATAAATCTTAATTTCACTCTAATCTTGGCTGATGAAAACAAGGCCAGTGAAGTTATGATATATAATTAAATGAGTAGTAATACCATGAATTGCCAAGTGCCTTTACCAAAGTGCGTGGAAGAAAGGAAGTAGGTAATTAGTTACAGAAACACAATTTATATCTTACACTTCCTGTTATCTTCTTATTGCCAAGGTTATACTGTTTCTGTTTCAAATGCTGTGTCAAATGTAGCGGTCTTCCATGGGTAAGAACTGCTACATGACTTTATGCCTACACAGAAACAAATAAAAAAAATCTGTTTTCAGCCTTCCTAAGAAGAAACAACTACTTCTGCAGAGTGGATTACATGAATGAAATGATTACACAGACATCTGCTAAACTTGTTTACAAGAACTCCAGCACTAAGTGACAACTCAAGCTTGAGACCAAACCCATCACTGTTTTTGAAAGCTGCTATTAAAGTCTGTGCAGTTCAGTGCAGTCACATTAAAGCCTTTAAAGTACTACTAAAGTCATTGAACTGACAGCATACTAAGTCACACTCATCTACTTCCAAGTTTACCAATGAGATGTAATTCCTGGAGCAAAAATGTATCATTCACCAGGAAAACAAACCCAACCATTTCTTTAAATTTCAAGAGATTTCATTTTCATTGCACGGTTTGTATAAAGGTTCTTCTTCCATTGCCTCTCACTTTCTCCCCATGGAAAACGTTAAAAAAAATAGCATTTTAGATATTTAAAAAAAAAAAAAAACTTAACAGGGATTGGTGGACATCCTTTTTTTCTTTTCCTCTTTAGTGATATTTACAAATTAATAATAGACTGTGGGGTTTAGTATGTACATGCATGCAGACAGATGTTTCAACAGCGTACTGACAGTTATTTCATGGTGCAAGGCAAGGAGATGCATGTTTCACAGTAACTGGGAACGTTGGCCTATGGAGAAGGAGGAATGAAATAGTATCCCATGTCAGCATTATTAAGCTGCAAAGACTTTCTGCCATGTGTATTTATGGTTCTGCAGATGTGAAAGTGAAAAAAAAACAAAACTTTTTTCAGGCTTGGATTTTTTTCCAGAAGTAACCTCTTCTTATAAAGACAAAAATTCTTTGTGAAAAAGTAAGCTTTACAGAACACCTGTTTTTCTGTCAAAACAGTCCTCTAACTTGTGACAAGGCATCACAAACATCAAAAGGCCTGTAACATTTAAAAACCTCATAATATAATACAAAATATTTCTCTCTACCTAATAGCACTGAATAAGCTAGATGCATAATCATTTCAAACAGCAGAAATATCTTAGGAGTAAAGACCAGTGCTTCAGAGTAGCCTCAGGTGACAATACTGACTGCTTGACCAGTGCTTTGAAATTAAGGCTTACAGAACTTGACCTTGAGGTCACAATTAGATCATATTTTTTTGCATTAAATTAGGCCCTTACATCATAACGAGAAAAAAAAAATACTGCTGCTAATGTATTTTTTAAATTCAGCTGTGACTCTGCACAGGTTTATTCTCCTTGCCTCTCCCTCTTTTCTTCATTCATGAAACACAGGTAATATTTCAGAAGTATTATTTCTTTAGTGTTTGTTATTTGCAGTAAGAGTTTTCTTTAAAAGGAAGTATTTTTCTTTTAATTAAGCCCAGCAGTCATACATTTCCCTCCCAACTTTCTGACAATGCTTGGTCCAGTGAGTTCCCATTTAATATTTAATTTCCAGTATCAGAAGTCACTTCACAACTTTGTAATCAGCCTTTCAGAGTAGAAATAATTCCCATCTTCTATTAGTACTCCTATACGAAAGTGTAGGGGTACCCATAGCAGCTAGAAAACAAGTTTTTCTCTTATCAGAACACAATTTCGAAAGAAAACATGGGTGGAGATTTTCCCCATTTGTCTGGATATACTGATTTACCTCACCTCCATTTTAAAAAATGTTAACGTACTGGCCCAACTTTTTACTCAGTGTGACAACAGCAGAGTTCCAGATATGAAATCTGTTTCTGACTTCAGACATGAATTTCAGTAACAGTGGAAATACCACCATATTATAAAGGCATGTTCAGAGCTGGTGTTCAGTGCAGGCAAGAAAGAGGCAGGAAGAGAAGTACTCAGGGGGTTTCCCCCTCCTGTGGGCCCTCACAAAGATCAGAGTGGTAGAATCACAGAATGGTTGGGGTTGGAAGGAACTTTTAAAGGTAATCTAGTCCAACCCCACAGGCAGGGACATCTTCAACTCGATCAGGTTGCTCAAAGCCACATCCAGCCTGACCTTGAATGTTTCCAGGGAGAGGATGTCTACCACCTCACCAGGCAAACTGTTCCAGTGTTTCACCATCCTCACTGTAAAAAATTTCTTCCTTGTATCTAGCCTGAATCATTAAGATTACTCTTTTAGTTTAAAACCATTATGCCTTGTCCTATCACAACATGCTCTACTAAAAAGTCTGTCCCCATCTTTCTTGTAAGCCCCCTTTTTAAGTACTGAAAAGGCTGAAATAAGGTCTCCCCAGAGCCTTCTCTTCTCCAGGCTGACCAACTCCAACTCTCTCAGCCTGTCCTCATAGGAGAGGGGTTCCATTCTTCTGATCATTTTTGTGGCCTTCCTCTGAACTCACTCTAACAGGCCCATGTCTTTCCTGTGCTGAGGACTTCAGAGCTAGACACAGTACTCAAGGTGGGGTCTCACAACAGCAGAGTAGAGGTCCACCTCCTTGGTCACATTTCTTTTGATGCAGCCCAGGACACAACTGGCTCTTTGGGCTGCAAGTGCACACTGCCGGCTCATGTTGAGCTTCTCATCAACCAACACCCTCAAGTCCTTCTCCTCAGGGCTTCTCTCAACCCATTCTCCTCCCAGCCTGTATTGATACTGGGGATTGCCCCAACCCAGGTGCAGGACCTTGCACTTGGCCATGTTGAACCTCATGAAGTTCACAAGGACCCACTTCCCTGGCTTGTCCAGGTCCCTCTGAATAGCATCCTGTCCCTCAGGCTTATCAACTGCACCGCTCAGCTTAGTGTCATCTGCAAACTTGTTGAGGGTGCACTTGATCCCAATGTCTATGTCATTGAAGATATTAAATCCTTCTGGTCCCAATATAGACCCCTGAAGGACACCACTTGTCACTGATCTGCATCTGGAGATTGACCCATTCACAACTATGCTCCGGATGCGACCATCCAGCAAATCCTTATGTCATATCTCAGCTTCTGCTCTTCTCCCTCCTTAGCCCAACCTTCTCCTCATCCTTCCTTTCTCCAACTCATCCTCATGGTGTGGTTCACCAGTGTGTGCTACCACAATAGTAATTTCTGCACTCTAATATTCACCTGCTTTGTATTGGTTTTTTAGATCCTAAGAACATCCCGGAGCTCATCAAGTTTAATTTCCTTGGTGACTGTGAGGAACTGGAGAGGAAAAGAGAACTGGAGAGAGAAAATCCCTTGAACCTTCACCAAGAGCCACCCCAAACATCACTGGTCTTTCCAAACCGGTTGCCACTGAGATCTCCCAACCTATTGCTCTGGAAAGGTACTAAGCAGATATCAAAAAACCTGAGTTTTGCAGAAATTAGTTATGTTATTTTTGTCTGACCTAAAATTCAGGTCAGTTGACAGTTGCCATCTATAGCTTAAGCCATCTCTGTGGTCTATGCTTAGGAAATTTATTTACTTAAATTTTCAGAAGGCTTCTAGAGGTATCATCTTAATGATTCAAAACCTCTGAACTGTTCCAAGTTTTGAGGTTACATTTAATTCCATATTAAAGTCACTGAAAACATGAATTACACATCTATGATTTCAAATCACAGTTTAGGTTAAGCTCCTATGGAATGCAATGAGTATGAAGTCTCAATCAGGAGGAGCTTTGTACTTTCCAAGATTGGGGTGTAATTTTTGAAAGGTACGAATACAAGTCAGGTATGGATCTCTTGTTAATTTACAATGTGATTTTAATATTTAATTTCCATTTCCTTTTTGTAGGATAGAAATTGAACAGAGACATGGAACTTTAGTAGTAAGACCAGTAGAAACCACAAGATAATTTTCATCTCTGTTTAGAGAAGGTTTGCAGACCTAAAGGCCTCGAGTCAGGAGGGTAACTGGAAAATCCTAATATGTAAGGCTGGTTATCTTGGTGCATCAAGGCACTGACATGAAAGTGGTTTTGATTTTAGGGATGATAAATAGAAAATAAGAAAATTACTCATTTTGTACAAAAAGAGAAAAAAGCCACTTATGCATACTCCTGATACACGAGTACAATTTGTTACTATACAGAAAGCAGCATTACAAATTCTACAATAATGCTTTGTCATGAGAAAAGCAATTTGGAAAACAAGAACCTATCATTACCCTAAACAGTATAGTTTGCTTTATAACAATGCATGTTCTTAGAAATACATATATTGATGTCTAAAATGAGAGAGATATTAAGAACAAATTTACAAGTAATCATTTAGACAGGCAGTGATTTTGCAATTTGTACTCAAACTCAAAACAAACATAGAAATGTTAAGAGCAATTTCACAAGATGCATTAACAGTGTATCAGAAACAAGAAATATGATTTTAGTTAGATTCATAAGTGTAATTATATGTAAAATTGTGTGGAGTTGTTTGCTTTTTTGTTTGTGATTTTTTTTTTTAATCTGCACCTACCTGCATTACTTGAGATCACATTTAAAGCATTGTATGATCCCTTGAAACTTCTTGAGGCCCTTTAACATGATAGTTTCCCAATTATCCATTATTATACTGTCAACTGAAAAAAAATTGTATGACTATGTGCTGTTGAGCTGAGTGTTGCAGTATTACAGATCAATTCAGACTTTTTGTTGGTCTATATAGCATCTAGCCAAACTCCAGATCTATAACCAATATCTCTAATCCAGTGTTAACAGGAGATGTTTAATAACTCTAAGTACTAAGGGTCTCAGTTTCACTTGAAAGCAACACTGTATTTTATATGAGATTTACAAATCTTTTTATAAGAGGATTACAAATCCAGATTCTGTTCTTCCTGTCATAGTCACAGGTAATCCAGTGTTAATAGGAGATGTTTAATAACTCTAAGTGCTAAGGGTCTCAGTTTCACTTAAAAGCAACACTGTATTTTATATGAGATTTGCAAATCTTTTTATAAGAGGATTACAAATACAGATTCTGTTCTTCCTGTCATAGTCACAGGATGCTTTGAAAACTGTTGACTTGATAATGACTGGGACTGTGTAGGCAGCATGACAGACAGCTATTATGAAATCAGTAATAGCTCACATGCAGCTCTGGATATTAGAAATGGATTTTCTCACGTCACAGTCCTGCTTCCATTGATCAGATACCCAGAAGGAAAAAAAAAAACCAAACGGAGGGAAGGCTGAATTTAAGCAGCAGGCCACAGCTTTCTTAACTCAGCAATGGGGAGAAGTACTGGCCACCCATTTTGTCATCTCAGATACCAGTCAATTTACCAGATTCAGAGAGGACCTATAGCATCTTGAAATGTAGTCAGTGCTGTGGGGCAGGTTTTCTCTAGCTTATTGCACAAGGGTCTTATGAGTTCTGTATGCTTTTGCAAAATAGAGAACCATACAAAAAAACCCCCAAACCAACAAAACAAACCCACCAAACCTCCAAGTCTCTCTTCAACACCACCACCCCCAACAGACAAAGAGGTCCCCAGTTCAGTCTCAGATACATCTGGGACTGGCCTATTTATTATTTAGTTGAAGTGAATAGAACACAGAAACCAACAATAACAGTATTCCTTTGCTACAAATTAACAACATTCCTGAAAATATCAGCTTGGTTCCAACAGAAAAAAAAATAGCTTTCTGATCCACAAAACAGGAAGTCCATGATCCACAGAACCTTGGAAAGGTGGTTAATTGTATCAAGAGAGAGAGACAGGAGGGCATTCAAAGCACCAGGTCACCTGTACATCACTTTGAAAAGTGCGGGGGAGTGAACCAGCCACTTGCTTTCATTCCCGCTTGCCATCATCAATAAAAACACATCCACTCCCCCCTATGGCATACCACAAGTTGTCTGACCAGCTGAGGCCAGATGTTGGGACGACCCTTCTTTCATATTATTCCCAGAACCTATGTATCTCTAGAAATATCCCCTGCTACTTATTTCTCAGATGGGAAGGGAAATAATAACTAGTATGAGTAATGCCACCAGAGATTTCAAGAGAATAAGAGTGACACTTAGAAGGGTTTGCTCTGAGTATGTGATGAGGCCAGATGAACTATGGAAAATACAATGGAACAGTCACATCATGGCATTGACTTTTTAATAATAGTTGAAGGTCTTCAGGTCAAATGTCATGTACTCGCTTGTGCTTTCATATGGCTTTCTGCAGTATTTTACACAGTTTATCAGATACAAAACCAGAATAAAAGAGCTGAGGGATGGGAAATGTTAAGGTAAAAATTTTAAAATACCTAATATAAATTTAAAGCTGATCTCTAGGGCCTGAAAAAAAAATAAATACTTGTGGTATAGTCTATGGTATTTAATAGGAAATACTAATTTCTTTGACTAACTTTTTTTGAATATTATCTCTATTAAGAGAAATAATACGCATAATTCAGTCTGTCATCTTCTGTAATGACTGATAATACATACAATAAATCAACAGAAAACTCTTCAAACAAGTGCACAACCTAGAGAGAACATAAGCTGAAATAAGTTTGCTTATCAGCTACCTTTTCTCCACACTATCCCTCCAGATGAAGGAACACGGGCCAGCGACTATACCAGTTTTTCATAAGCTTCCACTGTTGCCCTATAAAACAGTTCCAGGGCCCAGTGTTATGCACCAATGTCTGATTGCACATCTTTAGCTGCTTTAACCTGAAAACTCTGAGCCAAAAAGTGCTTCTTGTAAGATAATTTCATGATGACCATATATTTACTTTTTCATCAATTCATAGGAGTAATTCATAGTAATTCATAGGAGGTTTAACATTCCAAATTCTGAATGCTACGTTGTTTATCTGTGAAATACATCACAGTGTATTTGAGATCCTTGTGTATTTACCTGATCTTAAGCTTAGTACTTCGCACTTTCATTTCTTTCAGAGTGCTAAAATCCTGATTTAAGTCAGAGGAGTTCTTTACTAATTAGTAGGATATTGATACAACTAAAACTATTATGATGGAATTTCTTTTTAGGAGCATGCCGTAGCTTCACATTTTAAACATACCTGGTTGTCCAAATGATTTATGACATGTAAGTTTTGTTTCTCAGCTTGGAATGACTATGGTTACATATGCTACGGAATTTAATTTAATTAAACCACACCTATTATGCTCTGGGCAAGTCTGTTAAAAGACTGTGCTATGTTTAGCCCCAAGATTTTTTGCCACATTTTGCCTTTTACAGTAACCTTTAAAATTCTGTTGTGCATTTTTAATTGAAATATTGCAATAATCCTCTCCCACGCTTTCATTATAATGCTTACTGTCCATTGTACTTTGCTCTTGGATGGTCTGCCAAATTCAGCTTTTTAAAAACGACAGCAATGAATTCAGTCACTTTTTTTTTTACACACACAATCTGTATAGTACTTACGTGCTATGTTGCTACATTCACACTTTTTTTTTTTTTAATATAGGTTCAGTGGCTGCCAAGCCTTATCAAACATTAAGGTAAATGTAAGATTATTTTTCTCTACATTCATACTTGTTATTGAAATGCTATTTATTGAAAAAGTGTAATTAGATCCATTTGTCTGTGTACAGCCATAACAGTCACAGAGCTGGGATATGCAGAGCCCTCACGTAAGTCCTTCTGCAAGACAATAGTTTCACAAAGAAAAAACATTTAGGGGTGACACCCTCTGACAGCAACAGGTACTTCAGTTTCTTGCCCTTCAGTTATATTCCTGTATCTGTATAGTGGGAGAAGTCATCATTATGCAATACAGAAACTAATCTACATTTAAACTATTTTTTCTTTTAACCTAGACTTGTTCTCTCATCCAGATCACACTGCAACTCCATGAACAGCCCTGCTTTGGGAACGGAGGGAGCAGCATGGGGGCAAGAATGATCAGCCAGGAAAGGAGGTTACTTGAATACCCATAAGCACTTTGTGTCATGGAGGTACTGGCATGCTCATGGGCAGCAAAAGGTAAAATTGTCTTAGTTTTTAAGATGTTAAAATGCACAGCTAACTCCCCTCTTTCCTTCCAAGAGGGAAATGAAAGAAAGGGAAATCAGACCTGGTGTTAAAAACGGCAGCTATTTTACCCAGGATACTGTCTGAAAAGTTCAAACACTGTCAGTGCAGCAGTACAAAAACTTAAAGCAAATAACATTGCAAGCATTCAAGCCCTGTGCTGCTTATTAAGCAATCTCCTTCCCCATATACTTAGAACTTCAAACATCTCTTTGCTCTTAACATTTACTTTCAAGATTTATAGGCATACTCACTGTGCCTGACATAAATGCTTTTGCACACATTATGCTTCCAAAACCTCATAAAGGGCATGCAAATTGATATTTATTCACTCAAAGCTAGTAACTACATAGAAATACTGCTTCTGCAGTTATGCTGGTGTATCCACTGAAATCTTCTTTCAAATTCTTTTCCAAGCAGTGTTCAGAGAAAGCGTACGGGTGCTTTTTTATTGTTGTTTGGTTTTGGGGGTGTTTTTTTGTTTGGTTGGTGGTGAGTTGTTTTTTTTTTTTTATTATTTGGTTGTTTGTTTTTTAAAGCATTAGTAGATACAGCCACAAAACAAACAGAGGCTGTGCAGCAATTACTGCAGCACATCACCAGAGCTGTCTGCCCTCCATTGGGAGGTACTATGCAAAGCGGAGCACAGACAGCAGCAATCCTTCCTCCCAGTGTCTTCAGCTGAACTGGTGGTTTGTACTGTAATTAAAACACAATTATGCACAGTTTTGCTTTCACATACTCAGAATCAGATTCTAGAGAGAGTGAGATTCTTGCCTTGACAACCATGGAAGCTGGATTAAGTGCTCTGCCTCATTCTCTCTACACCCACAAAACTGCCACAATAATTATTAGCAGGGATATGAAGATTAATTTATTTAAGATTGTGAAGCTTTGATAAATGAATTCTATTGCAAACAAACACAAAATGCTTTTAACCACCAGGTCTTCGGTCAAGAACGATAACAAAAGTCATTATTTCCTCCCACTACATTAAATGAAAAAAAAAATCCACTGTTTTCTGATGCTGTTACAGCTTTCATTGTGAGTCCATTTGTTATAACACTGCATTTCTCCCATAAGAATAGTAGATGCACTTTTCGTCTTTAAAAACAAGAACACAAACACACCAATGATCTGTAGGATGAAGAAAACAATTGTGAAATTAATTTTATTACGCTTTAGAGCAGAAATCACAACCAGGGTTAATATGCAGAAGTTTTCTCTGTGGTGGATAGAAGATACATTACCTTCTCATTCAGTTTCCCAACTTAAAGGTTAAATCATTGCTATTATTATTCTGCTAAAGAACTGTTAGAATAAGGTTTGCAATGAAATATAAAGAAAATGGATCAAATATTTTTTTAACTTCTCCGGATGTATTAAGAAAGGAGCTACTTGGTGTGCTAGCTTTATGAAATGAAATTTCAGCTGTATTCTGCTTTGAACTACTTCCATACTTCAGCAGATCAGTTTAGATTGATCAAATATCTACTTCTAACAAACATGATTGATTAATATATATTATTTCAATATAATAACTGTTCAAACAAACACTACAATGTTTCCATCTATGATTTCACAGGCTCCAATGACTAGCACTTGCAAATTCAAGGACAGAGCACTTCGTGTTCCTATCATTCAGAACAAAAATTCTCTTACTTTTCACAGTATGTATTGATTTCAAATTGTACTGTCAACACATTAGTAATATATGGCCCAAAATCTGTATTTGCAGAGGGGAATGGGAGGCCCTCATTTTCTAGAAAAGAGCTAGCTGGCTTATATTTCAAAGAGATAAGGCTTATTTGCTATTCTCTCATTTAATTAAGAAATAACAAAAATTAATTTAAATTCAAAGTAAAAGGTAACTGCATTAATTTGTATTACAGTTTAGGAGATAAAAGGGCACCAACTAAAAGCTTTAAAGAATGGTAGAAAACTAAGAAAGAGATGTTGATATAGCATATTTTATACTGTGAAATTATTTTGTATTAAGTTAAGCCTAAACTATAAAGGTCACTACTTATGTGAACTTCAAAGCTGGGATGACTTTCTTACAGTATAAAATTATGTATCCATCCTTATTCCAAAATTATTTGGAAATACCTGTGTCCCAGTTATTGTTCCAAAAGTATCCTTTTTCATTTAACTTTTTTAGACTTCATGACAAACACAACTGAAGCAGTGATGAGTGGCGACTGGTTTTCCCCAGTTCATATTCTGTTGACATTCTGCAGCTGCTGTTACTCTGAATTTCCTTCCTTAGTTAAGCTTTCATTGCTATCTTGGGAAACCTCAAGATGCACTAAAAAAGACACCATTCTGAGTTAACTTGTGTTCAATCCAACTTTCTTGCTTGGGAAAGAAGACACTGCTGCCATATTAGACTGCCTCCGCATAAGAAAATGACCAAAAATTAAGTCTTTGAACTTCTGAATTTGCCTCATGATATTCTGTGCTATGCCCTGAGGGAAGCTTTACGTTTCAGACTATGCCTGTTTTCAAAGTGAAAGCGCTATGATCCCACAGACAATTTTATTTGCTTTGTTTCCTTTTTTTCTTCTCCTTTCATTTTTATACATAGACCATAAGCATGTATTTCATTTTGCTTTGCTTACATAGAACAGATTTAGTTCCCTTATAAACCTATAAAATGGAAATAAACACTTGTTATTGTTGTCATGTTTAAACAGTTAGTCACAAGCCTCAGAAGACAAATTACTCTAAGCATAGTTTTAGGAACAGCAGACATTGAAGACTGCTCATTGTAACTCATCTTTATTATGAAAAAGAAAATAACAAAAGTGAGCATTGCCAGTGATGTGTTACCCTTTTACCTGACCATTTAAGTAATATTTCATGGGAAAGAAAACCTATGTTTGAATTAAGGCTTTTTATATTTTTTGTTATGTGAACAGCAAGAACTATTTCTGTCCTTAGTTGTCCTACTCAAGGCTTCAACTTCCCTCTATACCTTGTAACTGAACCAAGTCCATTCTCTGAGACACTCCAGCAGGCAAAAGCAGATGAACACTGAGCAGACCAAAGCTATTCACACACTGATTAGCCTCTCCAAGTGTATCAGGAACTAATTTCTGTTTGTTTTTCCTATCAGCAGAGGTCACTGATTTGCATTTCTGCTGTACTCAGCTGTCCTTCTCACAAAGCAGATAGATGTCTTTGAAAATAAAACTTTGAAAACTATACCCTTTTAAAAGCATGTCCAAAATGTCTCCAGTGCATTCAAAACTTACTGGAGGGAAATGTGACAAAGGTAGTTAAAACTGCATAGGTCTCATTCCATTCTAGAGGTAGAAGAGGGCTAGAACTGGACAGTAGCCTCAGAAAAGCAGATTTCTGGGAACAGAACTGTGTTTGGAAGAAGGAGTTCGCAGTCTCTTGCTATTCAAAACTGAGAAACTCTGAACAGTAGTAGAAGGATATAGATACAAAAATTAATTTAGAGAGGATTTAGACACAAAGCATGATTAATTTGTAACATAAGGGGATTAACCCAAAGGTCTCTGGAGCCTTTCTTGTAATGGTTTGGGATGCCAGTCTGTTTAGAGATTTGGTTTATTCTATAAAGATCATAGCACTCTGATATCACTGAATAATTTTTAAAAAGACTGATAATTAATCCTAGTTATCAGCAAATACATCTGTTCTAAGAGTGCTAAGTAACTACAGGATAGACCCCAAGCTGTCTCCAAAGATACTTTAAATCATCACAGTTCCTCAGGCTTTCTGACTGCATTACTAACGTTGTCATATTTGAAAGTAGATAATTTTGACAAGCAAAAGCACTACAATACCTTAAGTTACTGTAACACATCCTCAGTCACCTCGAAGAGCTCACAGGGGATAATGGCTCCGGAGCTGCTCATCAAAATTTCTCATCAAGCATCACATCTTTAGAACTACTCATTATGTTAAGTCTACCAGCAATTCCCATATCACATGTGCTCAATTTTTAATATTAATTCACAAATTTAGAAATATTTTTGACTACTTATGCCGTTTGGAAAGAATATTGCATTATCTGGTCAGTAAATTTCACAACAAAATCATCCTTCCTTTCTCCATCTAGGTATTGAAGCAATAGTGTGTGTTTACTTCAAACATTTTTGTAGTACATTTGTTAGAATGCAGAAATGGCGCCTTGAAGAGTTAGCATCAGTATGGTTATTCTGTCCTTGAACATCAGTTACAATGGTTCTCAAGTTTCACATGTTTCCATATATCAGTCAGGTTTGCTGAGTGGTTATACTTCTCAATGTAAGGTAAGAGAAAGGTAGAACAAGAAAGGAAAAGAGACCCGCTGTTTTCCCAGCAAAGTGTAAGGGGATTTCCCATATCAAAACTACAGAAATGAAGGCGTTTATCACAGATGTATTTCAGCTACTCTGATGACCGTTCTCCACTGAAGAGGGAAAATTTAAGAAAATGGCCTTTCAGACCTTGTATAAGAAGCTATTTATTTCACTGGCTACAATCTGAGATCTCATTCTCTTTAGAAAAAATTACTGCGGTGGGGCGCATTGTTATTGCCAGCAGCATCAGACTTGTTCCAGTATCAGATCACACTAACACATTAATGGTTTCATTGACAGCTCTGTGAGGAACATGCAAGGGTCCTGCTTATTTAGCAGGAGATTAGCGAGTTCTCACTCTACGGGTCATCCTGCAGATTCCCACTACAAAGGATTTATCATCATAATCATTGAGCAAAGTATGTGCTACATTTAAGAACAGGCTACCAAAGCCTAATAGAAATTAAAAAATATTGTGGAACTGAGAGACAAAGTAAGATAGATTGTTATGCCTCACAGTTAAGTCTGAATTTAGAGAAAAGTACACAAATATATCTTTATTCAGAAGCACATTAGCTAAGTGTTTTTATTTCATTCAACCTTTGACCATCTGCAATCTTCTAATTGTGACATATTTACTCAGCAAGCTATTGTACATTTAAATAGAAAGCATTCTTGAGTAATGTCAAGGCAGTTTTCTACTCCTTTATTGATGTTTGAAGAGCACTGGGGATAATATGATGCTTGAAGATTCCATAAACTTATCAGATTTGCTTTCTATTTCATCAAGCAGGATTACACCATACTCTGAACCACAAACCTGTGTTTGCTCCCCTTAAATTTTTTCTTTAATCTTTCATCCTAGAGTATTACTAAACAAATAATTATGTTCTTTCCTGCCAAACAGGTGTTAGAAAAACTGTTTATATCAGTAAAAATCTAAGTCCTAAGGTAAGGATTTCCAACAGAAAAGATGTGTTTTTCTAAAAAAACTGTCAAAGGAAGAGTTTTACTAGTAAAGTAGGAATCATTAGTTACCAGAGAAAAGTAGGCAATGATGAGTGTGGAAAATATATTCTGCATACGTAGCAACAAAGCATTTAAGCATAAATTTAGTTACAAGAAAGTGAACAACTACGATTGGTAGGAGGAGATCATATCAGGATATGCGAGCTATTATTCCTTTCAGAGATGTCATGGTTTAAACTCAGCTCGTGGCAAACAACATGCAGCTGCTCGCTCACCTTCCCTCCTCCTGGGGAACGGGGGCGAGAACTGCAGGGGTAAAGGGAAAAGAGACTTGTGGGTTGAGATAAGAACAATTTAATAACTAAACTACAATAAAACTGAAAATAGTGATGATAATAACAGCAGTAATAATAATATACAATTATACACAAATATACAAATGAGTGATTCTGCTCACCACCCGATGACCAAGGCTCAGCCCATTTCCAGGCTAATGATCCTAGAGCAGGGAGAGTCCCAAAACCACAATCTCAGAAAAGAGAGAAGAGCCCAAGAGTCTGAGAGCCAACAGAGAGAGTGAACTTCCAGACAGACTCTCATCTATATACTGGGCATGACACGCATGATATGGAATAGACTATTAGCTAATTTGTGTCTCAATCCAAAACCTAATGTTGAATCCTAAGCCAGTAAATTTGGGCTATGCTCCTGCTCTGCTCCCTCCCAGATCCTCATGCACCTGCACACAGCAAAGTATGAGAAACTGAAAAGTCCTTGACTGTCCTGGCCGCAACTATAAACATCAGTATGTTATCAGCCTTCTCAGCACAAATCCAGAACACAGCCTCTCACTAGCTACTATGGAGAAAGTTAACTCTGTCCAAGCTGAAAGCAGAACAAAGTAATAGTTGAATTTCTGGGATTCCAGGTTACCTTTGGAGAGGTCACTGAGCTTATTAGTAAACTAAAAAACCAGATAGGTTGAATGACTCTATTATAGTTTATATTGAGATATATAATGTATCATTTAAACCAAAGAAATTATTGACTAAATGAGAACAAAACTATACATCAGCTCTGCAGACCAAACAACAAGCAAATGAAAAACTATAAAGAAAATATCAGTGATAACTTTAGTCAAAACTCTTCAGAACGAGACAGCAGGTGCCTGCAGGCTGGTGGGTCTGTGTCCTCCCCTCCTTGGTGAGAGAATGGGGACACAGCCTAGGATGGACACTGGAGTGGGTAGAGAGGCCAGAGCAGGGAGGCCCAAGACTCTGTGGTGGCTCCTTAGCATAAGGGGAAGCTCTTGACAGGGCATCTCCCAGCTCCCTCTCACCCACAACTCAGGCCCACCACGGTGCCCAGCCAGGGTGGGCTGGGCTGGGGGAAGCACAGGGCACAGCCCCCAGGCTGCAGGGCCTGTTGATACTGACCGCCTTTTTCATAACAGCTCTAAGTTTGTAAGCATATCTCTGAATCATCTAGGAGGACAGAGTAACTCTTTAAGTAGGGTCTACACCTCTTTTATAACCAACGGTGCAAAAAAAAGGTCAGAGGAAAGAGCTACCTAGGCACATGTGGACTCCATGATGTCAGAGATCTGACATAAATGGAAAACTCAAACACAGAGCGGGACTTTCTTGTGTTATCGCACCTCACAGGTTGAGCAAGTTGTCTCCTCTGTTCTGTGCTAAACAGTGCCCATTTCAGTCAATTTCTATAAACCATTAAGATGAGTGTCACTTTATGTTTTTCAAGGAATACTTTGAGTCAGACTGACTGATTCAGGCAGACTTTGCTTACTTGTTTGCTTTGAAATGCCTTGGAAATAACTTAAACCAGAGGTATTTCAGAGCAATGAAGCTACTTTAAAATTATCTATTCTCTTCAAGAATGCCCTTAAACATTAGTGCATTATCTGCTTTTACTATGTAAGAAGAGATACTCCCTAGAGATAAAGACTTAACTTCAACCCAGGGGAATATCATACTGAGCTTTGTTAAAAGTAGCGTATTTCCACTGTTAATGCTTCAAATTGCTTAGTAAAGAATAAAACATTATACATAGGTATACAGGCTAAGTACATGGTTTTAAAAAAGCAAATAGCATACTCTAAAAAGCAAGAGTAGATAGTACTCTCTTCCCTGAGGTAAAGGAAGAATAGTTTATTTGATATTTTCTGTGTTACTCTGCTTAAAAGTTAATATAACGGAAATAAAATGCCACTTTTGAAGTTATTACAAGAGGGCACTTTTAGAAGTTGATCAGCATTTGAATTTAAATTCGGTAACATGATTCAGACCCCTGTTACCACTGGGACAGATTGGCTGTTTAGTCTCTGCACAGTTCAAGGGAACTATGCAATTCAGAAAGACAATCATAAAAATACCCATTTTGGAGGATTTCAGCACAGTTGGATTTCAGCTTGGGAATTCTTATCACTTCTGGTTAGGTGCAAGCAGTTACAGGGTATCACCAGAGCTTCAGTGCTTAATCAGTATATGGACAGTAACAATATTGCAAATCCCAACAGAACATAAAGCATCTGATAACAGTGCTGTGTGAAGGGCTGGATCATTACTCCTACCTACCAAGAGGACCGGGGATCTAGGAACTCAGTTCAGTGGTACTCTGATCTTAGCATTAGGCATTACTAGGATATGAACGGAGGAAATATTGTAGGTATCTTGGTAAATCTAGGTACTGCCAAAAAAAAAAAAGATAAAAACATTTTGGATTGAGCATTCAAATGTAGTGTTAGTGCTGACCTCTGCAAAGGGTCAGCAATACAGACCTTAGCGACGTCAGCTGTATTATGTTAACAGCATTTTTCACTGCAGAAGTGAAAAATGTAATCTACAGAAAATTACTGCCATATTTGCAGATTTAGTGGAGCACTGAATCTAGAAGCATCATGAATAGGAATGGATTTTCTTAGTTGTTTCCTTACACTAATGTCAGAAAAACCCTGAACTGACAAGTATCATAAGGAAAAAAGAAATTACTTAATATGCCAGGACCTGCTTTCACCAGCAATAATTTGATTAGTCTGCTATAATGTCATAGTCTGCTGTTCTTGATCTACATTATGTATGAATACAGAAAAACTTAGAGGTGAAGTGCTGATACAGCCTCTCATACAGCTGTCTTAAAACAACCACTTATTTCTCTGTCAGTCCAAAGCTAGGCTTTTTTCTGCTCTCTTTTTCCTCCCGCTCTTAACTCATCTATTACCTTGCAGTTCACTGTGAGCCTATGTACATAAGTCTGTGATGCCTCATATTTGAAAAAATAAAAAGGAATTTTAATAGCACAGCAGCATATTCATTTTTCCTCTAATTTGCATTGCCAATTTGCTGTTATTGCAAGTGTTTTTGCACTGTATTCAAGTAATGAAATGCTCAAATGCTGACAGAAACAGCATGAAATGTGTTTTCCTCCTGGAAACTGGTGTCAGCATGTTCCACTCTAAGTGTTGGTTTCCCTGTTTTCTGTATTCTCACTGTCCTATTTAATCCATAGATATCCTGCTCTTCTCTCATGGCAGATAAGACCAAATGAATTTGTTGCCTCTCCATTTTTTCTTAATGTGCTATCATTCCAGCACGGTTATTTTTCATCCTTTAGCTTTTTCTTGATTTTTTCAAATCTATTAAAAGAATTTTAAAAAAAATTAAAAGCTTCACAAAGTTGTGCATTTGAGGGAATTTATTGCAAGTTAATTTGCCTTATCTTCTAGGAAAATATATCGCTGATTGTCCCATTTCTTCTTGTCTGTTGCTTATTTATAACTGCACACAATCTTTTTTCCTGTTCACAACCGTATTTGCCTTTAAGACTTTCCATTACTATGCTTTTATATTAGTTTCCCTTTCTTGAAGGAAATCTCTGGATTTCATAGGATTATTTATTTTTTCTTTCTTCACATTAACATTAGTTTTTCAGCCTTTATCTATATTGAAGAATCTATGCACACATGACAACATATGGACCTATTTACTTAGCTGAATAAAAGCTAGAGTCTGAGTGAGAGTAGTCATTGTTTCTCCAGATTTTGTTGTCTTCTGAGAGTTTATCATAATTTTTCCACTTGAATTTTTTGTAGGCTGCATTAGCTGAAAATTACTTTTCTCTAAAATTCCATATGGATGTATGTGATCCTATTCTATTTGATTACACACTATTGAAGTACATAGAGTACAACTGATGTAACCAATGCAAGAAAACCAATAACACAAGCAGTCCTGAAAGCAAAGTAAATCGATTCTGTCCCTGCCCATGGCAGGGGGGTTGGAACTCGATGACCTTTAAGGTCCTTTCCAACCCTAAACATTCTATATTCAAAAATATTTCAAAATGTCTGCCACTAAGGAACTAAAAGGGAGTGATGTAACCCTAGCTAGGGAGTAACTGATTGTCTTTAATCTTTGTCCCCAGTTATTTTTAGCTAAATTTTAAGCATCGACTTCAGCTTTCCCCCCCCCCCTATTTTTTTTCTTCCCTCTATTGTGTCAGAGCTCAGGTGATAGTAAATCTAAGTGCAGCTTGCTTTTTAGAAGCATCCAACCATGTTTTACCATTTGAGACCTGTTTCCAGGTGGGACTCAGCACTGGGTAGTCAGGGCCAAGAGCTGCTGGGACATTATGCTTCACTATGTTCCAGCACTAAAGGACAAGGGCCAGAGCTTGTATGGAAAAAAATCTATGAGGATGTCTTTCTGTCTCTCTGGCTACCAGGAGCACAGGCACTCTGATTAGACAGGAGAAATGGGTGCATTATTTAACTGTGTCTTTGTTACATAATGTGGGACCACTCTTGGATTATCCTAAAACAAGGAAAAAAAGGTAAGGGATAGGAAGGCCTTGATAATGCCCATACTTCCTTCCAACAAATTAGCTTTTACTGCAGTCTGTGACCCAGATTCACTCTCACACAGTACACAAGCTATGCTAACAGGAGCTGTTAGAGACATTACACTTACCTTTTACCATCCCACTAGCTGCCAGTGGAGACATATTTAAGAGCAGCTGATAGCTTCTAGGTAATCATCACCACTTGGTTAGGCACATGTTCAGATAGTAACACAGATGACTGTTCAGGCAAGACCCTCCTGTTTCCACCTTTATTCCCTATATAGCCTCGCAAACATATTCTTGAATTGCCCTTATGCTATACAACCTCTGCTCAAGGACACTGCTGGAAAGAAGGCTGGCTGCACCCTACAGAACAGCCAGTTCCCCAACCACCATACAAAAATATCAGGTTTTCCACCATAAAGGGCTGGGACTCCCAAGATATCCTGTCAATTCGTCCACCAATACAATTCTCTGGGTACAATTCAAAGCATTTAGACCTCAAAGCATCATCAATGTGATTTAGTCCCACCTCCTGCACAAAATGAGAGTTCACAGGTTTTAATTAACGGCTGCAGATACTAGGGGGGTGGAAGCTAAAGATTACAATTACGTCTGATTGACTGTATTGTATCAAAGTGAAAACCCCATAAAACTCGAAGTTTAGGTGCAAAAGATTATGTTATTCTTCTAAAGGCAAACCGTTCAATTTCTCTTCTTCACTTCTCATTTATATCTGTGCACTTTATTTATAGTGCTAACTATACAAACCAGCTAAGTCACCTCAATAAAAGACTTATGGAGATGATAAGATTTTATATCAAAAGTACACCCCAATAGATGTATTTATTGAACCATTATCCCTGTCCTTTCAGATGGATGCTCAAGATTTAAATTCCATTTATAGTGATCTAATGGACTACATAAAATAAAATAATTGTGATATGGCATTCCTTCTCAAAAGGTGCTGGGTTTGGGTGTTGCCCTCCTCCTCCCTGCGAGATTAAAGACGGGCAAGTATATATTTTAGTTAGGTTTGAGGTCAGCAGAATTAAACTTGTCTGTTACTGAAAGCTAGCATATTGTCTTTACACCACTTATATACTACTGAAACATTTAAAAATATGTCTAAAAGTGCTGCAGAGACCTCAGCACAGGCTGAGATTCACTTTTAACACACAGATCCACCCCAGTACAAAGGGAGGTTTGGTTTTGTTTTTTTTTTTTTACATCATAGTACCTGTGGAACTTACAAAAGGTGGTGTATCACTTGTTCTGATAGATATTTATCAAGGTGACTGCTGAGAAGAGACTCAAATACTAGTGTGACTGTGCATTTGACTACTAAACAGTGACACAGGTGTTAATGAATTAAAGCACTCTTTACTGTTCTCATCTCAAAGCCCTATACATTAACAAGACAGAAACCAAAACTAGTGTCTCAGGTTGCTATTTTACTGGGTGGCTTCCCAGTATTAACTGTGGATGGGTAGGACTTTGGATCATGAGGGAGCAGAAGGAGAATCCAGACCTATGATCACAATGTCAGAGCTGTGGATGTGGAAGGCTGAGAAGTATGGCATGTTGTCTGGCAATTTCATTTCTGCACCCCTCCTCCCAGCCCTGTGAGTTTATAAGAGGCACTAGATTTCTGCAGCATTCCTAATTGCTTCACAAGTAAAGGTCATGGAGAGGTTGATATGTAATTGATGTGGAAGACTGGTAGGGCAAAGAGTTCTGTGCCTAGAGGAAGACAAACAGTTTCTAAGACAAGAATATTATAAGCTCAAAACCTAGGCTGCTGTAGAATAAGGCCTCAGAAAACTGCTGATGCAGTGGATTTTTAAGCAGTCCCTCAAGCACCCTTCTCCACCTGACAAAGCCTGTAGCCATCTGCAATTACCGATACATAAACTTTCAGCTACGAATCTGAAGTTGATTAGAGCATTTGTTTTTTAAACTCGTATTTCAAATGATAGTTATGCAGAATGTACACAAACTTGGCAAACAAATCCATGGAGATTTGTTTTGGCTTTTTTTTTTTCTTTTAGGAATACATTCTGTAGCAATGAAAGCACAGTCAACCAGGGACAACTTTTGAGCAGTTTCAGAAAGGCTTCTTATCACAAGCTTGACAAGAAGCAAAAAGGAGAAATTGATATTTTAAACACAAAGTAAAAAGATAGGCCCCCCACATAAAAAAAAAAAAAAAATAGGCCCACACACCCCAGAAAAACCATGAAAGTTTTCATCAAGATGATATAGTTGATTTTAAAAAGAAACTTAATTAAAACAAAAATTTCAGAACAATAAGAATGTATGACAGGGCAAGACAAACTGACACATCAAAAGCACTAGGAGGTATCTGTATAAACTGCTTTTTTCATCAGATAAGACAAAAAAAAGAAAGGTCTAGCATTACTCAAAAACACTGTGTGTAGAAGATTGGTCATTGCTTGGGCCAATAGGTGTACATAACAGCCAGAAAAATTTTTAAAAAATCAAAACCAAATGCAAACTGAGTACCATCTTTTAAGACTGTGGTCTGTTAGATTGCTGAATAGTTCTCACAGGAAGCAGCAGAAAACCCATTATTTGCATTGGTTAAAGCTAGAGCATACAAAACTTCTAGCTTACAATATCCTTTTGGGAACAATCCAACACATACAAGGTATTGGACAAGATGACCTCAGAGGTCTTTCCATCCCTAATTTCCCTGACTCAATGAATAAACATGAGCCTAATCTGAATAGGTATACTGTTTATCTAAGCAATAACATTCAGCTAACTGGAGCACATAAGGGAATTGACTGTTCTTATGCCGCTGATTAAACAAGATCAGAGAGATTTAAAATAAGCTTTCGACTTCTAATTTGCAGAACTTTGTATGTGTTTGTATTGTAATAAGCTGTTCATAACCTTGGACCTATGAAACAGAACCCTTTAGACAAAAGATTTTTTTTAAGAAAATAGCTTGTAAAACATGAAGACTACAGACTTAACTCAAATTCTTTAATATTACATGTAAAATAATGTGTTTTAAGTCTTCAGACACACGGGCTTAAAGAAAGTAATTTTACAGAGAAAAAGAAAATGAAAACAGTGATTGTGGCTTGCATCCTAAGAGCAGCTATGATGATAGCTATATGATATTGCTGGATATCTTACAAGTTTGTGTGTGTTGCATTAATTCAGATAAATCTAATTTGCCTATGAATTTAGAACCAGGTATCATTTGCATCACTATACATTTTGACCTTTTCTTACTTGAATGTGGTTGTTGACTCCGTATCCCATGCAGTTTCCTCTCCCCCATTCAATTACTCAAGCTTTACAAGCAAATCGAGCAATTTCAACATGGCTATGGTGTTACCATTGTTAGTTCCTATATTTACAGTTCTACTAAGACACA
>NW_010102827.1:30733-44802 GCF_000699245.1 Pterocles gutturalis
AAAGCTGTGCTAATACAAGCTAGCATGTAGGAATGCTTTTATAGCAAAGCAAACAGGAGGTCACAGGTCCGGTCAGCCTGACTGTACTCCATATAAAGGAATGCTCACTGGTATTATTAGGTCTGTACCAAGTTTGACTTCAAAAACCTAGAGATGGGCTCCTTTTGAACTGCGGGTTTGGTTTGGGGTTTTTTGCTTGCTATGCATTCCAAAAACATAGCACTAGGTCTAGCGGTATAAGGTGACCTCTCCTTGAACAAGATAGAAGAAAAATGTCAACTGCTGATGGTGGATGAATGAGAAAGAACACAGCTGGACTTCCCAGGCCATGGGTAAGCTTGTATAGCAAGAGACTTCAGACAAGTTAATTTCTATACAAATACAGCTATTATTATTGCAAAAGGCATTTGGCTTGGGATCAGCAGATTGTCATCCATCAGATCACTTTCTTTTTGGTTTTTTTTTTTTTTAATCAAGCAGCATCATGTGTATACTTTCACATCATATTTCTACCTTTAAGACATGTTCTTCATTTTTTTTCCTTACTAGTTTATCCATTAAGTGAACTCTGAACTCAACTACTTTTTCCTACTTTATTAAGTTTTCCATGTTATTACTAGTTTTCCATATCTTCCCTTAGCCCTGCCTTTCCCATTTTGCCTGCCATCCAGATCCCCATTTTTCTTTACCATCTTATTTTTCTTCCACCCTTTATTTCACTTTTTTTCCAAACAGAATATCTAACAGCTATAACAACAGAAAAACGGATGTATAAAATTAAAAGCATGAGCAAAAATGACTACAAAACAAACCATGTTGCTTCTGGTATGGATTTTGTAATATTCCCAGATGATCTGCAAATAAAACTTCCTGCCACTTGCCAAGCAGAGTGATTTCAATATCTGAGGATGGTTCATAAAAACTACTTCTTTCCAGTACAGTCTAAGGACTACAAGATAATGTACCCTAGCTATTATGAAACCCCACATGAATACGAAAGGAAAAGAATTTGTAAAAAAAGGGAAAGCATAATTCTCAAGACTAGTTCACTGCAGAAGCAGGAAATTATGACTTTTCTAATTAATCTCTTAAATAGATATAAAAATTCACTATTTGTATTAAGCAACTTTACAATTACTTGTATTCGTGAATAAATGATGGAGAAAGGAATAGAAACTATAAAGCACAAAGAATCAATAATCAACATCACTACATGTCAGTCATGACTACTCTTTTAGTGTGTTGTGCTGAACAGTTTCATAGAACAAAGAGTTGTGAAATAAAATAAGGGGTAACCCATATGCATGAAAATTTTCACTGTAATAGATAAGTACAGTATTCCCCTACCTCCAGGTTAACCACTAACTGCAATTACCATTTTGCAGTAGTAAGGCAGTATTCTTAACAGATAGGGATATTTCATTAGCAGACATATAAAGAATATTCAGGGAATAAGCAGTAAAAATGAAGAGAGAACTTCGGAGATGAATCTAATTACTGCACAATATTTCATTCATTTTACTACTTCCAGTTTCCAGTTAACTATTCAGATAAATCAATTATGCATCATGAAGTCAATTCAACTTCTAATTTACTTAGTGAATTAAGTGAACAATGACCAGCTACACAGTTTCTTTTGAGTCTTTTCAAACAATTAGAATCCACCCACTGAATCAATAAGATATTGCTATAACAAGTTATGGTTCTTTATAGAAATTAACTGTTGATGGGGTCGGGGAAGGCATAATTAGGTCTCATTAGCATGACATCCCACTACTGACAATTAGTGTTCATACAATACTTCAGCTGAAAAAACACTTGCAATGGGGATTTATTTTTCCTTGAAGTTTAATCCACATCCTGGGATGTTTCTGTACCAAACGGCCACATTTTAAAGGCATGAGTTAGACAAATGTGGAGTGGGAAGATATTAAAAACCTGTATTTTCCAATGCTTACAGTATTTTATCATTGTAAACTGTATTTTATCAGTGCTGAGTTTGCCTGAGCATGACGATCTGTTCTTATTGCTATCATGTGGTCTGTCAGTTTATGGTAACTGTCTCTCATGCTCTCCATGGTTATGTGGCACCAAAAGCTTTTAGTAACAGTGAGATTGGTGGCATACTGGAATGTATGAAACCAAAACTTTTAAATTTGCATTAGGAGTCAAACAAAAATCTGAACTGTGGTGAAATTGTAGCAGTCACATATGCCTAAATCTTCCTCTGATGGACAACCTCAACATCAGAGCTGTATGCCCTACTGAGTGATGTTTCAAAGCAAAACAAATCCCCTGATATGACCATGATGTAGGTGACTACTTTTAAACTAGTTGCTCTAAACTCCTTTTATAGACGTTGGAGATCAATATGGACTATTGTATCTAAGTCATGATTTCATCATAGGTTGGATGTCTAAAACAGGACAGAAACAGTCCTAAAAATGCTCCATTGTGCCTAATAGCTAAAAAGAGAGCCCAGAGAAGATATCAGCTGTAGGTACTTCCAGCTGAGTCAAATACACTAACAGCAATTTCTGTTTCAAGAAACAAAGACTTTTGTTTGCTTGCTTGTTTCTGCATTAGATTTAATCCCAGTTCCTTCAGTTAAAATACTCATTTTAATGAAAACACTGTAAACTACTTTTTCTAATTGTTTTCCCCTTTCTTATTTCTCCAAAGCAGCATGGAAGCACAGCATCAGTAGTATCTGCTTTGAATTTGGGAGGTTTGGGGTATTTTTTCAACACATTTATGTATTCTCTAAACACATCCTCCTCGGTTTTCCATGCATCAGTTCCCCTTGCTGTCTTCATCAAGATTTGCACACAGGAAAAGGACTGCTCTAATAATTATTTTTGCATTTACAGAAATTTCTGACAAATAGGAAGACCTCAGTTTTCAATTGTACCCTTTAATTCATGAGATATAAAAAGTGATAAAATGAGCAGATTTGTGGACAGGGATGAACAGTGGGAGAACAGTGGATGTCAGTTACCTCAGCTTGACCACCGCTGAGCAGTCCCTCACAATATTCTTAGAAACAAATTAGGACATTATCGCCTAGATCAGTAAAAAGGCAGATGGGTAAAAACCTGTCCGAATTATTGGGTTCAGAGGGTAGTGGTGAATGGGTCATACACCAGTAACAAGCAGACAATACTCCACAGAGTCCATCCTGGAACTGGTCCTGTTTAACAACTTCATCAATGACCTGGAAGAAGTTACAGAGGACATACTGGTCAACTTTGCAGGTGACAAGTTGGTGTGAGTGAATCAATACACTTGAGGGCATGACTGTCATCCAGAGGGACCTGGACACTCCAGAGGAGCACACCAGCAGGAAACTCATGAAATTTAAGACAGACAAAGCCAAATACTGCCCCTGGGCAGGAAGCACCAGTGTAAGGGCACATGGGCCTGTCTCGTTAAGGGTAGCTCCGCAGGCCTTGGCAGACACAAGCTGAGCACGGCCCAGTAACGTGCCCTGGCACAGGAACTGCCAGTAGTACCCTGGGCACTATTCACAGGGGCATGGCCAGGACATCAGTGGGAGGCACTAACCCCTTCTGCTCAGCACTTGCACTTCACTCTAAATCCTGCATCCAGTCTTGGGCCCCCCAGTACAGGAAGGACATCAGTGAGCTGGAGGTGAGGTCAGTGAAGGGTCCCCAAGAGGCTGCCCAGTCTCTGTCCTCAGAGGTGTTCAAGACCAGGTAGGGTAAGGCACCGGCCAGCCTGGTCTGACTGCCCAGCTGAACCTGCCTTAAGCAGGAGGTTGGATTAGAGACCTCCTGAGGTTCCGTCCAACCTGGATGATCTTATGACCCTAACATATGATCCTGTAACTCTGTTACCATATTCGCTTTAGAAAAGTGCTTCCATTTTCCCACACCAATCACTGACAAAAAAAACCCAAAACACCACAATAACACCAGTAAAGCCCAAATCATCTTCCAGAGACATCAGACCCTAAAGTCTCATTTCTGCTGTGTTGGTATTTCAAATACCAACTTTTTGAGATGTAAATGTTTTCCTAAAATAAATCTCCTGCATTTTTGTAACAGATAGAGTGTATAACCAGCAACCTCATCCAGCTATATATTCTGTTTCTCTAAAGGTCAGCAAACTATTCTAGACATCACCTGGTATTTATTCTTACACAGATACCTATTTCCAGCTCAACTCACATTCAGATTCTTGCAAAGCACTGAGAATTTCACAGCTTTGTGCTGCACCCACTCATCCATAAAATAAAGAAACCTTGGTTTCTTCCTTTTTTTTCCCCTCTACAGTTAGTAACAAACATACAAAGTTTAACTATTATAGTCATGCATTGCTAGGCGTGAAATAATTCAGGGTTTGTAATGCCAGAACTTACTCCCACAACATTCAGAACAACTAACCTGCTATGGGAATCTTGCTGTCTTTCACTCCTTGGGAAAATGAGATTGTTTGAAGGGAAAGGAGACCCAAGGAAGCTTAAGGTTAATTTAAACAGTAGTAGGTGTGTGAAACGTCTGAGGAATTTGTTATTTCAAACTTTTGACAGGAATGGATTAATAGAGGAGTAAGTGGTGAAAGGAGCATGATTAATAGTTTCACATGACTAATTCATTACATTGCATAGGATGCTGTTACATATTGCCTTGCAGGTTATCTTGGAATATAGGGACATTTTTTATTCTGAAGAAAATGCTGTGCCATGCAGTTTTCTGCTCCAATTGCTGTGCATACCAGCTGTGACAAGTGCTGCCTTGTACTTGGGAACTTCTACTTTGCATCAGCCTCTTATAGTGATGATTCTGGAGATACAGTTACTTCCCAGAAACAGCTTATTCTATTGAAACTTCTGAACAAGTGTATTTCCATGTAGTATGTGCTAACATGTTTCACACTAGAGCCAAGCCATACATGCGATAGAGGAGCAGACACTAACAAAATACCTGGGCAGCAGCTTCCATTTTAGTCCGAATTCAATCACATAAATCCTCCCAGGGTCAGTTTCCCCGCAGCCACAGTAAGGAGGAGGGGACTGGGAGCACAGTATATGTGTACATCTCACTTGCTGGGCAACTTTGTATGCTTAACCACTTGGAGCTGTGAGGCTGAATTTTATCTATTTTAGTGTTCAAAGATTTAGAAGCCAAATAGGAGTCTCTTTCAACCAAAAGATTTCCTTCTCTGTATGACTCCGCAACTTCACATACGCTTTGGAGTTTTTGCGTGAACTTAAACCCAGAAGACCTAAATTCTGCAGGATTTATGAGAGAATTACCTACCATTACTACAGTTTGTACTTAATTTATTTTTCATTATTTCTCCTCAGCGTTTTTGTAGCCAGGTCCTTTCACTTTTGGAAAAGCTATGCATTTGTGTTTTACAAATACTTCATTCTTTATTTTTGTTCACAAATTGAAAGACATTCAAAGTCTGTTCATGACTCGACAAATGGGCCAAATCAATTTATAAAATATTAATGAAACTGAAGAATAATTGGAAGTTATTTAACATTTTTTGACTAGATGCTCTAGAAATCACAAACCTATGACTGCACAAGGCTTCATGGATTTAAGGGAAAATCAGTATGTTGCTTACAAGAAAAAATGGACTCTAATAAAATCCCAGAACACATATATAATGGCTGTGTGCAGTAAAGGAAGCAAAGAGCACTGTAGAAATAACTTATTAGCAAAGTCAATAAATAGGATCGGGGTCATATGTCTTGTGTTTATTTAAGGAGTTCGAAACATAAGTAATCAGCATAGTTCAAGTGCCTTTCTAAACAGAAATTACAGATGCATTTCAAGCAAATGTTAGATGCATTTTAATTTTTTTTGCAGGTTGGAAGGAGAGGCAATGTTGCCATGTCACAGGATGGATACGCTGCTGAAACTCGGATGTTGAGAAATTGCTCCCAGAGTGTGTGCATCCAAACAGTCTCCTTTCAGAGGGAGGCTGGAGCAGAAATTATGAGGTTCAACACTACTTGACACAGTAGCCAAATTCCAAACCCAGTGGAAGAGAGCTAAAATTTTGGCTATATACTAAAAGGTAAATAAGAAAATCTATGTAGCAGCAGCTTGTCAGCCTGATATTGATCCTGGGTGAAATATTGAATGGCTGACACAAGATGGTTAAGAAAGAATTCATGAAAGTGCTAAAGAATTAAAATATAATTAATGCCACTTGAGAGGAGAAAACTGCAACATTACTTTTGATAAAGATACACCTGACTAGTTCAACAGGACCTATTTCCTGTCATTTATTTAGTGCCTTGCTTACCAACTTATTGTTGCATAATATTTCAATTAAAAGGACTCATGCAAAAAAAATGAAAGTGACACATCGCAAGCAGATTAAAAAGCTGATAAATATTTCCTTGAGCTTCCCATAGTGAGGAATAATAATCAAAGAGTATGTGTTTCTAGCAGGATCTCAGAGAACAGTTACTTAATATTTTATCAAAGACTTGAAAGGAAATACAAATTAAACCCTGATAACATTTATGAATGACACATGAACAAAGAAGATTAATCTAATGAAGAGGACAGATCAGCAATATAAGGTAGTCTGGGCTGCCTGATAAATTCAGCATAAACTAGCAAAATTAATGCCACAACAGCCAAGAGTAAGGTTGTACAAATTACAGAAGTCAGGACTCTACAGCAGTCTTTCTGAAAAGGTTTTTAGGAGCTGAGTAATCTGTACAATTAGTGTTCTGTGTAGCAGTCAAGAAGCATTGTACTGCATGGCACTTGAAGAGCACTTCTTTGAAATTTACCATTAATCCAAAGAAGAAATTGGCCTTGGTGCTTTGAGTTAGCCTATGTGAATTAGCTTTTACTTCCAATGCACTGGCTGCCTTGTGCCCTATTGCCTGGTGTTGTACAGAACAGTTGAATGGCCACAGCTACAAGATTGCTGATTCTTAATCTTAATCTTAATGCAAGATTTACATTGGTGTAAAAATCCCTTATTCTCAAATATCAAGAACAACCGTCACAGTGAATCTTCACTCTCATTCTGGATGAACTATTCAGTTAAATCAGTTTGAAATACAAAGCATAAGAAACTGAGGAAATACAAACGACTCCAAAGACAAATCCAAAACATTTTACCAATACTCATGTTACGAGTTCTTAGGCACAAAGATTTGGTTGCAGTTCTAGACTGAACTCCACAGATGGAGTCCTGTTACCTGAGCTCCATCTTTGCCTTATTTTCCACACTGCCAACTATAAAGTCACACAGATTGGTAGCAACAATTTCTCATAATGACAGTTTCAGATGCCTGTTTTACACATATTCAGTGTAAAAGACAGCTGGAAACTAGTCTAACTAGAGCTGGAATGAATAGAAATATTACTATTGGGATTGTCCCCTTCCCTGAGAACAGGACAAAAAAGTAATCTTTTAGGAAATTTGCTTAGAATTCATCTGATTAGACTTTAAAGATTCAGACATATGTTTATATCAGATAAAACTTTCCAAATAACTCACAATATACTATTTAAATACAGTTCAGGAGCTACAATTTACATTTTACAATTAATGGTAAATGTTTACTTTATACACAAATAGGTCTGCAAAGATACAGAGTAAAAGCAGCAATGGTGTAGCTGCAATTACTGATTAAATTCCCCATACGAAATACATTGCACAGTAGCTTATTTCTAACAGCTAGTATCAAAGTGCTTACCAATATCTCTAATCCCTTTCCTTAGTAATGTTTGTATAACTCTTCAGTTTTGTGGATGACAGACCATCAGTTATTGAGATGAATATGCAATTAATTAGTTTACTTTGAAGTACACAATCTAAATCACAGACTGAGAGGTTCCTCAAGGCCCACAGAAAAGTGATGATTTCTGACCCATCATGCTTGCTACTCTCTCAGAAATCAGACTTTTTTTGGCATATTAAAGTCAGATTAATGTAATGGCAGTAAAAGTTTCATACATTTGTTCTGTATGCCATCTGTACATCTATAACTTGTTTCTCATTTTGGATAATATTCATCTTTTATTATTATGGGCTAAAGCACACACATAAGAAGCCAGAATACTAACCAGCAGTAGACATCTGTTTTGACCACATTAAAAAGTCCAACTCAAAAGAAGACCCCTTCCCATTACCAAGTTTCACCACAAACAACATGGCTGTAACAAACCTGATAAAATTTTTGTATAGTTCAATATTTTCCAGCTAGGAAACAATGAGAACAGCACACATGTTTAATGATAATTCCCCAGAATACTCTGCAGTTTACAGTAATTTGTGGCTCAGCCTTCAGGGAACAAAGGGATATCCATGAGTTCCCTTTCTTTACTTTCCTAATAATTTTTTGAACCCCTGAGGCAGGAATTTTCTCTTTATAAAAATCATTTTCACTCTGGTATACTTTATTCATCTCCACTAATAAATTTTCCTTTTGGAAAAGTTTACATTACTTAGCTCTGCACAGATAGCATAATCACTAGTTGGTAGTCACCTAGATCACCTTTGGAAACTAAAAAAAACACCCCACTGCTGCCATACCAGCCTCTAATACCACTGTAGCTTTAAGTTGGAGATAGCTGAACTATGAATCATGGTGAGCAATTTCATTTGAGTGATTTTAGAACTCTGTGGTGAATATCATGTGGTCATCATATTTCTTCTTGTTCATTTTCTCTACTGTTTTATAACTTTTTCTACCAAACAATTTAACAGGTTACTTGACATACTAAAACCAGGTTCTCGATGTGGGAAGTCCCCAAGCTCCTCAAAGATGAACAGCAACGCAAAAAAAAAAAAAAAATAAAAACCAAACCCACATAATTCCTTTGCTGTGGTCTCATCCTCTAAGTCCTCATTTTATGCCTTCATCATCAATTAGCTCCATACACTCTTTGTCAGCTCTCCTCAATCTGAGGTCTTTGAAAAAGACTTATGACTGCACTTTATGCTTATTAAAAATTCTTCCTTAACCAATTTGTGTTTTACCTCAATATATTCTTTTGCACATAGCTTCCTGGACTTTCCAATCCTTTCTACTTCCCCTTTACTTCCATTTATATTAAAGTATAAAAAAATTAAAGACAAAATACACATCCAGATTTAGTACTTCAAATAACAGTCTCAAACTCCTTAATATTTCCTATTGCATGTTGCCATCTTCTTACTAGTATTCCCAAATACTTCATTTAGACTTTCCCTGAAAAATCTCAGCATTTGAAATAAACGGAGTTATATTTATTTTCCTTTAAAGTGTACGCTGTTCAGTGAACTATAGTCAACAATTCTGGGCATTTTGTTGTAGGAACATACTTAAGATAAAAGAATAGATAATTAACTGTGATCAAAACTGGCAAACAAGATATGACTGCTTTGATGTGAGATGCTGTGTTTTCAAACAAGCTTGGTTAGATTCTTTCATGGATGAACGATCTTTCTTGGCTTAAGGGACAATTAATCTAGATATCAAAGCCTCATAACTATCTCCTGATACATACAGATTACCTAAGCAATCTGTAATGTGCAATTTATAATGATTTTTCTAAGGGTTTTCCAATTAGCTCAAATTCCAGAATACAGCTTCACCTATATAACATTTTTATGGGGCTAAATCTCAGATGGAAATGTCCCAGGCATAAAGCAGTTTTCCCACATTACACAGCATAATGCCACAAGGCTATATTGGCTTAGCTGCAGTTAGCTGAAGTATCTCAGCCAATGCAGAGCGAAGCTCTGCAACACAGACACTCCTGCACACATTGCCAGTGCCTTCTTTGTACTGTGTGGTAACAGCAACATAGACCAACTGTATGTTCACATTCTATGCCCCCAGAATAAAACAATAAGGTCCCAACTGAAAATGCACTCAGAATTCTGAAGATAGACAATAGCTCTTGCAACAGGTATCGTGGCAAGGGCTGACAGGTCAGACTGCTAAAAGTCCCCTTCATTTGTCTTCTGCTCTCAGAGGAGTTGTTGCATTTGCCAGTGCTGTTATGCATTAGCTATACAGTCAGCCCCAATCTGAGTTAGGTAAAGAGGAAACTATGCAACTGCTTAACAGGAGCACATTATGTAATTTAAGAGATGTCCATCATGTCAGGCAACACCAGCAGGAAGGTTATTGCCTCTTATCTACCTTCTTCCCAATTAAGCCATCGCATACCAAGAAAAGCATAACCAAAAAAAAGTAGGCAAAAGGAAGAATCTTTGGGGTAACACAACTTCCTGGAAATCAAGCACTGCTGAGAGGACTGAGATTCGGGAAGGTATAGAACACTGAACATTTATCTTATGTTCCAGGATTGCACTGTATACACTATTCTACACAGAAAACACTTGACATCGTATGGTATGGACTTGTCTTTCATTTGAAAACTTATCTAAAATATCTTAAGGTAATGATCTGCATTTGTCAGAGGATGATTTAAAACAGAGCTGTTAATATAACACCATCATATTCGGAATTAAGTTTCTGATATTTTTTTAAGTGTAGTGGCCAAAAATGAAAACACACACTTGCTTCTTATACTTTTTAAATAAAAAAGTTCATAATTGTGAGCAGATTATTTTAATCCACCTAAAAGAACCATAATGAACTTTTTATCAATAAAAGCAGGGGTAATTTAAAAAATATTAAACTGTCATGGACACTCCACAATAGAGCCATCAGCATGTCTGGGCATACAACTCTTTGTAAAGACACTCCAGCTCCAGGGTTGTATCCTCTTTTATGTTCACCTCAAATATTTGAGCTGGGGCTTATCATCCAGCAGGGGTATCCATGGTTCTGGATCACTCAGTAGTTGAGGGGGATGGCAAACTAGGAACTTTAAGGCTTTCCTATTTTGTATATTTATTTCACTCTTGTATGAGCCAGCAACAGAATTCTTCCAGCTTAGAGATTAGGACATTCTCCAGAGCATGGAGGATCAAGTGATGTTTCATTGGTTCAAATAAAGGGTAGGGAACTTCCCTGAAGAAAGAAATAAATTCAATTTAATGTCTTTGAAACTAAAAAAGGCATTTTGATCTAGCATTTCTCCTATTCTTTTTATCCATTTGACTATGTTGTAGGAAGAGAAGTATTTACGTCTCCTTCCTTCACTTGGTAGTGTTTATTTTATTTTTTTTACAAGAATACAGAGAGAAAAACATACCATAAAAAGAACTAAACGAAAATTATGAAAGTTGTGTTACTCTTGTACATGTGCAGAGGTGTTTACTTCATCCCAGAATAATTCAGAGTTTATATTTTTAGCGAGAATTCTCATGTTATTTTGCTCCTGGAACTAGAGAAAATTAAATGTGCAGTAGGAAGCAGTAGAGAATCCTGTCCTACACATTCAACTGTTCGTCTCAGAAACAGTTTACAAGAACAAACTAAAAATAGAAATCTCAATATAAACCACAAGAGGATCAATGATAATTCAATGGCAGTCTAACAGTGGTAAAGCATCCATAATTATAATCTAACTAGCGTTCTAGACAATTTTCTTCTCCTGAAAATTACTGCATACACTCTTGATGTGTGAGGATGTAGCTAAGCATCACTTTACCCCCTTGTTTCAAGTTACCCAACAACTTCAGTGTTCAGCAAAAACTCTTTTATGTAGTAGGTGGTCTGACTGCAGTCCAGGGATCCTGATGTTTAAGTTCAGGCATGTTACCAGAACTTACTGAAAAGTACTTGTAGAGTTTCAAGAAAAAGTTAGAGAGATCACTTCTTCACAAGACAGCTTTATAAAATCATTAGATTCTGTGGTTCTAACCAGGACCTCACTAATTAGCTTGTAGGCTCAAATTAGTCTATCACTTCAGACTGTCTTTTATCACCATTAACATATTATTTGAAAAATCTGTACAATTAAGGTGTTTAAGTTTAGACTTCCCTGGTATATAATTGGTAAAATGTCAAGCTAATTCTTTATAGCTTAAGTGTTTTCAATGATGCATATATGAATTACATAATTCTATATACCTAATGAGATGAGTATGTTTTCAATGAATGGTATATGCCCAGTAATATTTGTAGCAATATAAATAGAACTGCCATATTGTTATAGGTACGATAAGTCTCATTAAAGTTGTGTGATTATAACAGGTCACACTTGAAAAAACATACTGGAAACACTAACATATAAGAGAAAAAGCGTTAATGTTTAGAGGAAGAATGCTTGGGAAGGGGTTCCTGTTAGAAGGACATGAAATAAAGTGCACAAAAAAGATGGGAGCTGTTACAGTTGTTTCTGAAGGACACTTCACAAGAAATGCAGAAAGCAACAGAAAATACAGGCTCATCACTTTGTATACAAGGCAAACAACATAGACCAAAAAGTCATAGGAAAAAGGTCTTACTCCTTGTGTAGAAAAATAAAGCAGTAACTCCTCAGTGGTTAAACAGCTTCCCCCTGTCCCAAAGCTGAGGTTGGTCAGAAGGATCTGGGTCCAGCCCAGCAGCTCTGATGTCAAGCACCAGCAATAGTATCATCTGGAGAGGGACTGTTTGTAGTGGTTGCAGAAATCATGGTTATAGCAGGTAGCCCTTTGCAGATAGCTACATAATGATCTTTATGGGTTTGTGGGTACTAGGGAACTCTCTTTACAAGATGCATTAAAACAACACAAGTTGTGTCAGCTGTCACTGCACATCATAAGTACAGGCAGCAATTAGAGTTCACCAGAATTTGCCAACAGATTATAACAAAATGAATAGGTAAACTTAACTTTTGCAGTATTTTCAAGTGGTTAATAACAGCCCACAATCCGACACATGATTTCAGAGACACTGATAGTAAGGTTCCATTTAATATCTGAATTATTTATCATTCAATAAACTACATTCAATAAAACTATATATTTTAGTTGACACCTATAAAGGATCTATATTCCCCACAGAGCTTCTGCACTGATCACCACAGTATGTATGTCACATTTACATTTAAATTGGTCTCCACTCTTTGTAGTTTGAGTACTGTAGAAGCCGAAAATCCTAGTGATCTCATCAAATCCTCAGTAGTTGATCGTGAAAGTACAAACACAGCTCAAGCTTATCTTTGTGTTTTCCTGAAAGAAATTACCAATACCTTGAGTCTCCACCAAGGCATTTGTAAAGCCACATTATTCTTTAGCCAGCTAGGTACAATGGTATGTCTATTGTCTGCCTGATGCTAAACCAGGGCAGGCTCTTCTGCCTGGGTCCTTGCAGAGAAAAGCAGCTAAACCTCTTCAGTAACACTGTATTGTTCTGAGCAACATATGGCCTAGTTTCCCTGGCTTGTAAACTGCAGGAGAAAACTGCTTATAGCCAATAAAAATATATTTTTAAAGACATCAACATGCCTATTTTCTGAAAGAGATGGGATCCTGCCTATTTGTTGACATTAAATCTTCAGCAAAGCACACACAGTGAGACAGGCAATCTATATTCCAATACCTATAGGAAAGCCACCAGATAACAATGAGATAGATGCTTTACTTTCTATAGTGTCTTTTTTTTGCCTTAAAAGTCAGTCTAGATTTAAAGTTTTCATCCCTTATAATTCTCAGATATCATTCTCTTTCTACTTATTTTCTCATGTAATCAAACACAAACTGTATTAATTAGGTACAATTAAATTATTAAATGCTTCTGCAACATTTACCTCACCCATCACATAACTATCTCTGGTTAATTTGCACTATAATATCCTTATGAACTACTTTTTCCTTTCTATGCTTCTTGCATTGGTGTTCCTCATCCACTTCCAAGCAAAAGAGACAATTACAGTAGCAACTCTCCAGAGGCCGTCAGTACACGGCATTCTACACTTATCATCTTATCATTAAAACAGTACTCTGCAGAATACTGTTTTAATGATAAGTGTAGGATTTATGGGGGGAGAGGGGTGTCTTAGATCAATAAGTATTAGCTATAAAGAGCAATTAATTCGACATTATTCTTTAAAGGGGAGATGATTATACTCTAAAGGGGAGATGATTGACAACTGCCGCTACATGGATATTTCTCTTCTGCTTCTGTCATGGTGTGCTATGACTTAGACACACTGCTGTATCTAAAACAAACATGT
>NW_010102827.1:44873-48319 GCF_000699245.1 Pterocles gutturalis
AGGGAAAGGTGTTCTATAACTGCTTATTGCAAGACTAAGTCCCACCTCTGTACTAACTGGTTATCATCGATAACTGGATATGAGGCTTAAAGGTTTTCTGGCATGAGTTTAGCTGTTTGCTGTTGCCTTTAACAGAAACCCAAACTTTCTTCAGCACTGTTTTAAGCTATAACAAAGCTTCCACAGTCTTTCAAATTTCTAGCTTTTGGAAGTCTTCCACTACTAATTGTCCTATTATTTCTACTGACATACAGGTTCCTGTACTACCTGAGTGAAGAGCAGATTCTCTGGCTGTAGTATTTATCAGTTATTTAACATAGCCACAGCCACCACTTGGGGCTGGGAGGTCTGGCACGCACATGACATGGTAATGGAGTTTAACTGCGCCGTATCTTCATGTTTTTAAGAGACCCGTAGGGGTCTGGCATGCACATGACATGGTAATGGAGTTTAACTGTGCTGTATCTTCATGTTTTTAAGAGACCCGTAGGTGTTCTTGGAAGAGCAGGACAAACAACAGAGGTCATAACAATTCTTGATCTGTGTGCTCCAAGAGAAGTAATATATTTAGAAAAACTGTGGACTTGCAGAGCAGTAAGGCTGTAACAAGCTAATACAAGCAATTATTGCACATGACATGGTAATGGAGTTTAACTGTGCTGTATCTTCATGTTTTTAAGAGACCCGTAGGTGTTCTTGGAAGAGCAGGACAAACAACAGAGGTCATAACAATTCTTGATCTGTGTGCTCCAAGAGAAGTAATATATTTAGAAAAACTGTGGACTTGCAGAGCAGTAAGGCTGTAACAAGCTAATACAAGCAATTATATTGGTCTCTTACAGCAAGTAGTATATTTATCTACAGCAAGTCTCCCTTGTCTGATCAGCACATTGCTTAGTCTATGAAATATGCCCTGCCCCCAATAGCAAGAAATTGCTATAAAGATGCACAGAGAGGACTGTTTGAGAGTATTTGTAAAATACTATTACAGAGTTGCTAAGGGACAATTTAAGGAGGTGTATTGTCAACCAATTTAGTTTCAATTATTTGGACACTTAATCACCACTGGTCCCAAATACTTTGAAGTCCAGATAAATTAGAAGAGCTGAAAATCCAATACGTTTTAAAAGCATCCAAGATACTTAGTAAAGGATTCTGTCATGGTATGAAACTTTTCAGGTGGCAATAAAAAGTGGAGGAATTAAGACCTTGGCCCTGAATACTGGTGAGTATGTAAAGAAGAAAGTATTAGGAAATCCTTAACACCTCCTTTTGAATGACATCAACATTCTAGTTCAAGATTAAGACCAATTTAAAATCAGCATACTAGCAGTTAGATGAAAAGTCTAGTTGTACTTCCTCATTAAATGCAATTTTAAACACATTCCAAAACCAATGCATACAAGATATTTACTGTAATTTTGAAACTGAGTAGTTGTGCGGTTGATCAAAGGCTCTGCATCAGCACAGAGCAACATGCTTGTATACGCTTGACAGCCAGAACGTTAACACAAGTATAGTTCTAGCGTCTGCTTGTTCTTCAGATTTTTTTTTACCTGTGCTTATGATGTATGATAGAAGACAGACTTTTAAGAAGCCATATGTAAAGTTTTTTCTCCTGAAAAGTGAATCGCTCAAATTATTTATAGCTCTCTTCAGAGCAAATATCGCCACGTTACTGGATCACTAAAGAATTTGAAATTGTATGATGAGAGACCAGCCACTTTCAATTTTGGTTTTACAAACGGAAGATGCTTCAAAATTTTTAACACCACTATCAAATCTACAAGACAGTTTCATGCCCAGTTGAAACTTCACCGACAGAAAATTTGCTTTTGATTTTGAAACTCAGGTCGTACAAACTAGTGACTGCTCAACTTGAAGAAGTTGATTATCATCAGCATCTTTAACTTTTCTTCACGAGTTCTGATTTTAGAAAAATATTTTATTAGAGATGCTCAGCTACTTCACGTCTATTTTTGCATGTGCTTTTAGTCTGCCATTATTCCCTAGTTAAATGCATTTCCTCTCATTGATAATTACTCACTGTGTCTTGGTAAAGCTTAACACTGTCAATTACTACATAATATAGGTTAAAATAAATATGCGTGCAGAACAGGTAGAACTGTTTGAATGAAATGTTTAAACGTAAATGTTTAATCAGTTAACTGGAAAATTAATTAAATTGTTAAAAATTAAACTGTTTATTATTAATTATAGCTTAAATAATTTAATAATTAACAAATTAGTAATTATAAATTAATTCGTTTAACTGGACAATTAATTAAGCTTATAAAACTGGATAATTAGAAATGTTTAATCCGTTAACTGAACAAGTGGTAACTTCATGTTACATTTTGATTAGTCTAATAATAAATCTTAGTTTTATGCATAAGGTATACTGCTTTTTTGCTCTTAAAAGGATTTCAAGTGTAATAATTAGTAACAGAACAATCTTTCTTAAAGTAGCTCTATTTAAATAACTTTGTCTTAGGGATTAATTTATATAAATCTAGGCAAAACAGGGATTTCCTTTCCTGGCTACTTTTTTCCCTATTAATTTTCTATTTAATCATTTAATTTTTGTAACCAGCGTTGTGTCTTGCTTTTACACCAAGTTTATTTCTGCATCTTTTTCCCAATGGTAATAAAGGAGGTTAGATATAATTTACATAACTTTGTCCTAAGACTGTTGCTAAGGATGATTAGAATATAAAAGTGCCAGGGTGGATGCAATGAGGGAGGGCACTCAGTAATTTCTAAAGACTTTGAATGATATTTCAAACGTATGTTCATTTAGAAGGAAGAATAAGTCTTTTACAGCAATGCTGCATCTGCATCTTACAGCAAGATATACTGGTAATTTTATTTCTAACACAATAAAGTTGCTTTTGGACCTCTGACAGTATGGACAGATAAGGAAACTGCTTTAATAATGTATGGAATCTGGAAATACATACATACATATTTATGTATACATGCACACATATAAACTACTTCTTTGTCACCAAAGAGGGAATACGTTTTGTGCATCCTGATTCTGTGCATCCTGAAACCATAAACTATTTTTTACATCAGAATTAAAAATAGACTTGACTTTGTTTTCTCTTCTCACCTTCAATGTGCTATTTTAGTTAAGGGAACAGTACGTCTAAGAGAAACACAGCCTAATATGATTGCCCTTGACATAAACTGTCTCATCAATGAGAAGCTGATTTTACAGATCTAGCTTCAATGATGATACTCACATAAATGAAGAATAATCTTAATAATAAGTTACTGCCTTTTTTTTCACTGTTTTTTTTTCTAAAGTCCATCTGTTTGATGGCACTTGCAAGTCTCTTCTCTTTGGCATAATGAATATATGGTAAAGTAGCTTTACTCGGCTTGTTCTCAATTGTTACTGCTCATTGTTGTTTATAATAAAAATAATCATTATCATATTA
>NW_010102828.1:0-609 GCF_000699245.1 Pterocles gutturalis
AGGGACAGGGTGGAGAGGGGCTCGCCGGCTTTATAATCGGCAAAACTAGAGCGAGGCACCTGGCACCCACCCACTGCTGTTGCTAACGGGGAAAAAAATTGGCTCAAACCACCCCGAGCTGGTCAGGGGGAAAAAAATAGCTGGAAGGGATACCAAACCCGCCGTAATTGGTATCGCTGCCTCCCAGTGTTTGATGGGGGCGGTGATAACGGATTTGAGATTAAGTCCCAAGGACAGATCAGCAGAGAAATGCGGCGCTAAGTTTGCCTCCGGCCCTGACCCAGGAACATTCAGTTCCCACCAGGATTTATTATGGGAAAGGGCAACAGACTCCCCCGCACACTCGCCCTTCCCTAGGATCCTGCCCCGGAGCCGGCAGATCCCGTAAATCAACTTGGCCGCCTCCAAACTGCTGCCCGTGGGGCTGAGCTGAGCAGGATGCAGGGAGGGAAATGGCCCCTTTTTCTCATGGTGAAACCAGGGGAGAAAGGGGAGCGTGACATCAAGGGATGGGAGGGATGCCCCTGCCCGGCATCTGATGCCAAAGGGCTGGCAAGCAGGATGGAGAGGCCAGGGGACATGGAGCTGTGGCAGCCCCGGTCCCTCCGT
>NW_010102828.1:709-87878 GCF_000699245.1 Pterocles gutturalis
ACCCAGGGTTCAGAACTCCCCCGAATCCCACCCCCGATTTATCAAACCACTTCAACCCTTCCCCACTCCAGACGAACACGAGCTGAGGCTGCGCTGCCGCTCAGCGTTCACCGCACGGCCGCCAGCGGGCGAGGAGGACGGGCGTCCGTCCGTTATTCCTCTGCAGCCCGGTGTCACATGTGCCCTTAAAAGCAGTTACAGATAAGATCGGGGAAGACAGCACATAAGGCAGGCAATAAAATTTGAGGGCAGCACCAAGAGCCCATTTGAATTTCAGCCACCTGTGCTTTGCAAATTAATGGAAAATTTGAGCTGCCTGTCCTTCTGGCTCTCTTTTGCATTCATGCACAAATTTTAACCTGCTTTCTGAGGACTCGCCTCAGCCCTCCATGGTGTTTGGGTGCAAGCAGACACTGTCCGCAATTGCATAAGCCCTGGTGGGCTGGTGCACAGCCACTTCCCCAGAAGCTGGGGCCAGGCAGCCCTGCCCGCAGTGCCCGCCTGCCTGCACCCGCCGGCTCCGCCCTGGGCACGCCTGGGCATCGCGCTGCAAAATACACCAGCACGGGCAGTGCTGCTGCCGCTCTCCCTCCCCGGCATTGTGAACAGGGAGAAGGGCGAGATGGGGACGAGGAAAAGGCCTCACTTGAGCTCCCAGTGCAACACCGCCCCTGAGGCAGCCGCCAGCTTCCCCTCACAAACCAACAGAAGCAGCAGCAGACTCATGCCCAGCAGAAACAGCTTTATTGTAGAACCTCGTTATTTCATCCAAAATGCTAACTTGCCCAAACCAGCATCACGGAGTCTCTTGAATAGAGGGGTCTCTGCTAACAGCGCAGGTTGAAGATGCTCCGGGAGAGCTGCGGAGACTCCAGCCGCCGGGCGAAGAGCGAAGCGAGTGGTATGATGCAACCCTGGTGTAGTGAAATAGCCGGATAGTAGGATGCGCTTGTCGTCGGCCTGATTCACAACACCAGCTGCAGCACCAATACCGAGGCCAGCCGGTGCTGGGAGCTGCGGGGGACGTGCCTCCAGCCCCACCGCAGATGCAGGGAAGTGGTGCCGAGCTGCTCCTGCGGCGCTTTCTCTCGCCTCTGGCCGAGCCCCCAATCCACTCTGGCTGTTCAATGCATCAAACCCACCACAGCGAGTTAGGCAGAGAACCGTGCAGTGCTTTACACGCCACTTCTTTTAAAGTTTCCCAAAGCGCTATATTCTGACGGGCCCATAGTGAAGTTTTAATTGTCCTGTTTCCACTCCCACAGAAGAGGGAACCTACCGCCTTGGGGGACATGGGCCACGCTGATGACGCCGGGGCTCGGCTCTGCACACCCACCGTGCGGAGCAGGACTCGATTTCTCAGCACTGCAGGGAAGGAAGCCTGGGAAGAGAAAGCAGACGGGTATCGGGGCAACTGCCCGCAACGCTGCCCGCCAGGGCCACAGGGATCATCGCCCAGCCTCTTCCAGGCAGCATTTCATCCCTTCCAGCTTCAGACCCAGACAGAGACAGGACAAAACAGCTGGTACAGGGACACGAACAGTGGGCAGGAGCTGAGCACTGTCCCACCCCAGAGACACAGAACTGGCATTACCAATACCTCCTCCTCTCCTCCTGGCTGGAAGGTAAACAGTTTGGAGAGGCTGGGGTTTAAGGTTGGGGAGACACAAAGGTGTTGAGAAGGTAATGAGAAAAACAAAAGTAATGAAATTCTTTTTTTTTTGAACACAATTTCCCTGGCTCCTGCAAGGAACAAAGTCCAAGTGCTGCGCCAGTGTCTTAGACAGAGGAGAGGTGGGAGATCATGGTGAAGGAGGAGCCACTTGGTCTGCTCCAGCCAGAGGGTCTGGAAAACAAAGCGAAAAATCAGGATGGAGGTGAAGAATCTGCAGACAGTGGGGAAATCCCAGCAAAGGCAGAGGAGGAGGAACGTATCGCGCAGGCTGTGGGCAGTAACCCGACTGTACGACCCGCTGAGCCAAGTGCACACCGGGGTATCTGTGTGGGCATCACTGGGAAAATACTTAGAATTCATGTTGTTGAGGGAATAAAAAAACCCCACAAACACCAAAGAAAGCGAGCTGAGAGGACAGGACCCCTGACACCAGCTCCAGGGCAGTGTTTAGGAGGGGCCCTCGGGGCATGTTGCAGGTTTTCTGCTTGTTGGCACCTGTTAAAGTCTCACACCAGCCGGTTGTCTTCCATTAGCTCAGTTTAGATTTTACCAGTAGCCCCTGGTTAACCCCTGGGTAGAGCTCTCATTTTTTTTCCCCCCCTACTGGACAGGTACTATAGGGCAGAAGTTTACGATATTTCTAGATTTCCCTGCAAGTCCCCATAAATGCAGAAGGACATGCAGACTGTAAAGCTTTAAGTGCTGCTCTGCTGATCCTGCAGCACTTGTGGATGTTTCACCGCTGATGAGCCACAAAAACCATGGAAAACAGACCCGGAGACTCAGCATGTCGCTGTTGCACCCATACAGAGACAGAACATCACACGCTCCCGCAGCAAACACCTTTTCACTCTCTCCTCAAACCCTCTCTAGCAACACATGCATGAGCTGCATTTGGGTCCAACTGGTGAGCCACGCCGAGGATGCGTCCCGTCTACCGCAGGATCTTCATTGCTGAGGATTAGTCCTGGAGTAGGGAAAAGCAGACGGAGTTATCCTAAACCTAACCCGCAGCATTCACCTGTACTTTTTTTCTTGTATAAAGGGGCAGAGCTCCTCTAACTTAGATATTTGTCAGTTTATACGAACAATAAATTCAGCTCAGGTGAACGCTCATTGCTCTGGTGCAAACTTTTCCTGGCAGACTACCAACACTAACCTGCTCAGATGATGTTGCACAGTGCCACGACGACCTGTGCAAGGTTGTCCAGCAGCCCGAAGCCGTTCGTGCCGGAGGAAAACGGAGGCAGCTCTCACTGTCCCCTTGACAGCACCGCACTGTGGAAGCAAGCGCTACTCCCTGTTGTAAAGGCAGCGCTTAGTGACACCACCTTTGAGCAGGCTGCTCCAAACACAACACAAGAATTCAGCGACATCCCAAAAAGCCTTCCAGCAGATGAAATATTTAGAAAACCAAGGCCAAGCCTGCGCATTAGTGAAGTCGGAGTGTGAAGGTACAACGGGTTACCAACCTCAGTCCAGCAGCAGCAGGTCTGGTGGGCAGAAACCTGAGGGAGCAGAAGCAGGTTGTTCTCTCCAGCAGAATAAGCGTGGGGGGGAGAGAAAACAGTGACACCTGGAAAGCCACGGGGGGAGCCTTGATCTGCAAAGCACCAGGACGTGCATCAGCACCTACCTCAGTGTGGACGAGGGCCAGGTTTGCCAAAGCCGAGCCTGGGCGTGGAGCTGGAACCCACCACTCTTGGGAACTGTAGCGATCACAACCTGCACAGGAGCAAGAAGAAACCACAGGGCAATCAACAAGAAATAATTTAATTCCAACTATCTGTGGCACCTTCTGTTACACCCATAACCTCTCTTGTCTGAAACAGGGCTGGGTCTTACCTTTCCAGTGTTAGCCCTAGAGCTTTGACTCCCTGGGGTTTATTTCCTCTCTTCCTCCATCACGGAAGGACCATCTTGGCTTTTCAAAATAGGAAATGATTCAGTTGCTGCTTAACTTCAAAGGGACCAGATGCTGGAGTCACAACTCCTGAGCACGAAGGCAGCACACTGCATACAGCCATCCCTCTTCTATTAACACCCGTGAAGGCTGAGAAGCACCAGAAAGCATCTGCTGCAGCTGGCCTCAAAGGGCAGGCAGAGCAAGGGTAACCTGCTGTTTTAAAAGCTCCCTAGGTTCAACGTTTGACATCAGAAACACGCCAGTGAGGCAGCACAACAGCTCAGCAGAGCAGGGCACAGACAAGAGAACGAGGTCCTGCAAATGGCAGCGGTAAGAGCTGAGCCCCAAAGGACCTCTGTCCCCACACCAGGGCCGGAGGGGGGAGAGCGAATTACAGCGGGGAAGGTGGCCTTGCCCTTCCCCAGTAGACGCTGTCCCTCTCTTGTTCAGGTCAGTGGTTGCCTGAGGACAGGCACAGACTCGCCAGCCTCCCTGTACATGAGGCGGTTTGATGCTCGGAGCAACTCCACGACAGGGGCTGAGTGCCAGCAAGAAAAACACCGGAGAAGGTTTTATCCTGCAGGACCGTCCGCGGGGCAGCCCTGGCCCAACCAGGACTGTCTGCAAGTGCCAGGAAAGATGCCTGGCTCTGCCACTGACTTCTTGGTAACCTGTTCTCTAGGGGACTAGATGAATTTTCAATGGAGACATACCAAGAAGCATTCCCACATGAATACACCAGAAATGTTAATAAGTAATAAAGCTTTCTGCACTCACCTGTCAACATTTTGATAGGTAATTCAATTCCACCTCCCAAAAAACCTCTTTAGGAACTTATCAAATCCCCTTTACTTGCAGGGTGTTGCCCAAATCTCTCTCAGCCTTCAGTTGAAACCATCTTGAACATGCTATAGGACCACTCCGTGCCACACACAGTCCCCACCTCTGGTGGCTGGGAGCCCCACAGTCAGTTTGCTAACGCCATGAGACACAGGTTTGGGTGGCTGGGCAAGCCATCCCTTTGCTTCCTGTCCAAAAGGTTGACAAAATTTATGCTACAATATTTCTGGTGGAAAAAGTAATGAGGAAATTGTCATCAAGTCAGTCAAATATCCCTCTACGCTGCTAAACTCAGACATTGCAAAATGGAGATTGTCTCCCACGACAGTTGTTAACACAGGTTGGTTAGTTCAGGCACAGGGTGAAATCTGCCCCTACGTTTTGTTGCTTATTCCTGTATCCAGAACCACCCGTGTTCTCACATCCCAGTACCACAAGGGTGCGAGGGCAAGGCAGCAGCAGTGCAGAAGGACGTGCGTGCAGGGAGCAACAAGAGTAACCACTAATATTCCTCCCATTCCATTTGAACGATGGGTAGCTATATTGTAGAGAAAAGCTTAAAATACAACACAATCCCAGGCCTTCACACTGATTTAATTGTAGCTCAAAACATTCAAAGCTAACCATTTTTTAATGCCCTTCGCTTCCATGGGACTCAGGCTTCCCACTAATCCAACAACAACGTCGACCCACGGCCAGCACACCCACACTTGGACTCCTCGGGTCAGCTTCCTTACGTCTCCTGGTGAAATCGATACGGCATCATTTTGAATGCAACTGGCTAAAAACCTGTGTGTTGATCACAAAATCTCTCCTACCAAAATAAACCTGTTTCCAATCCCAGCTGCTCCTGCAAAAGCTTCAGCATTAGATCAAAATGCTTCTTCTGCACTTCTGCTATAAAATTGCTCGCTCACCTCCCTGCTGCAGAGCTTGGACTCCTTTCCCTGCATGGCCGGTTAACTCACTAAGGATGATTTTCTAAATATAAACCAATTTAAAATAAAATGAATAAAAACATAAAGAACACAAAAATCAGTGAAAATGAAAATGTCAAAAACAAACAGAAATCAAAGGAATTTATTTCCATCAACAAAAATACAGAATACAAAACGATGCTGGTCCCACCCTCTGAATGGACTAAAGACAGGCACAGGTTGCCGCAACCCTATGCAAAACTTTCTCTGCTAATTCATAAGGACCTCCATTTGCACCAGTCTTGCGTTGGTGTCTCCGGATGTTCTGTAAGGGATCATTCCAGCAAACGTTATCAGTGCACGAGCTTGAGATCGAAGTTGCTAAAAACCAGAAAAATAAAGTACAGTTACTTTCATATCAAAAACCCCACAAGGAAAGCTGAGCTAGACGTGAGTTAAACGCCTGCCTTTTCAAACAAGCAAATGTAATCTGTACTTTTCAGAGCTGCTCGCTGGATAATGTATCCCTCATCCAGGCAATCCCACCCTTTTTCAGGGTGACATTAAACCAGTCAGTTATCCAATGGCAACAGAGGAGCTTTGGAAGCTGATAATGGAAAAGCCAGGATGCTCATCTCATATGTTTGTTTCAAGACACTGTCTAAATGCTACTGCTTCAGCCATGCAAAAAAACCCCTTCAACTTTACACATGGGGCAGGAAAATAAGTTTTCTTTAGCACTGAGATCAGAGTAATTTCATTTTCTGTTTCCATTATCCTGTCTGAAGGAAAGCCATGACTGTCTACCAAGCCCAGTGGCCTGGCCAAAATACAGAGAAGACTTCCCGCCTCACACTGTATTCCTGTCTGGCCGAGGATGGACAAACACATGGAGCAGCAGATGGCACGGGCAGCGATGCCGTGGCAGGCACTCCTCCCTTCCTTAAGCACCCGCCGCTGCTGAGGAATGCCAGAAGGCAGCGCAGCACATCAGCAGGCTTCTGGAGTAAGCAGCAAAACAGAGACTGACCCAATTGCTAAAAGCTCCCAGGACAGTTTCCTGAGTTGTAAGTTACCGCCTAGTTAACACCAACAGATTGGCTAGTTAACGCAATAGCCTGAAAATTACTTGTTCAGCTGCAGTCACAGTCAGCACCTCTAGTCTGCTTCCAAATCTGTTACACAGAGAGAGAGGTCCTGTAGCTGTGTCTGACCTGCTACGTTTCAGTGGAGGTCAAAACAGGTGATAGATGAAAAAAACAAAACATGTCAAGGTGTCTGCCTCTTTGGAATTAAAGTATTAAGAGGCAAAAGCTTTTATTGCGATTGAGAAAGGCTTAGGAGCGAGCTACTGTTCTCTTTACCTGCTCAATAGCAGCGATACGAGAACTGGTCTATTTTTAAAGATCAAAACAACAGGATAGGTTGCAGTAATTCAGGAAGAATGAACCGAGGTTTGCAGAGGTTAAGAGCGGCCTGGAGGTCTAGATGTTCCATTGGCTGTAATTACTTAACGAACGTTAGAGTCACTTGCAATTTAAAATGAAACTACAAATAAAAAAAAAAGAATTCCATTCCTTTCATGATCTAATTTTGCCGCCAAGATAATGCCCTTAGGCACCCTAGATCTGGGCGGGAAGCATATGACATTGCTGTTGTGCACTCACAGCATCTGGGTCAGGGCTGTCACTGCAGCTGTGGTTTCCAGCACCGCAGTCCGGGCTGGCTGCAATCTCTGCCTGAAATCTGATAAAATGGATCAGACCAAGTGGGACAAGACTTTGCTCCCTCATTCCCAAAACTCATTAATGTCTATACGGTAAAAAAAAAGGACTCAAAACACAGCTTAGGCAACTTCATTCGGAAATAAACAAAATTCATAAACCCCAGTTCTGACTCCAAACCTGATCATTTCTAAAGAAAGCCCATTTCATCTCTGAAGCAGCACAGGAGACGTTCTAGCAGAGAGCACGACGGGGTTCATGGGGCTCCAAAGGCATTACTCCTCTCCACCCTGCCCTTGCTGCTGGGCCCATAGTGTTCCTGCCAAACCCCCTCTGCTCCCTGCCCATGAGAGCAGGGTCTCACCTGGGGCAGCCAGCAGCAGACCAGCGCATGGCACCAGAGGGCAAACGCCACGTGTTCCTGCTCTGGGGGACTCTGCTCCCTGCTGCGTGGAATTATCCTCAGACTTATGAACAGCTACTATCCCATGTTTTCAAATTCTTCTGATGAACAGAAGGATTTGAATCTATCTGCTCTGATCTGGAGAAAACCCAGGGATTTCAAAGAAAGGCCTTTTTTTTGCTTATACTGTCTACTGGGCAATGTGCTGCGATCGTTAAAGCTTCTGGAAGATCCACAGTGTCAGTGACTTCCCCTAACATTGACTTCCCCAGGGAAGAAGGAAAACTTGCCTTTTTCCCAGGGAAGTTCAGCAGCAGCTTCAAAAGAAGCTCGTATCTGCCATCTCTGTCCAGGTAAATGGAGGAGATTTTGCTGGAGAAACCCCTCTCTTCACACATTTGAAATGCCCTCATTTCTTCCCACCTCTAAAATTCCCTAAGTGCCTCCCGGACAGGGAAACTGCAGGGACCTAGATTCCCTGCTCCCACAGTCTTAGAGAAAATTGTTCAGGGTAAGAAAAAAGGAGAACATGTGCCAAGGCTATTCTTACCCTACCTTCCGTGTGCCCGTGTCTGGTATTTTTCTGCATGTGCAAATCATGAAGATAACTGGGAGCTACAGGGCTTTAGATTTTTTTCTCTTTAATCCTACATGAGACTTATGCTGCCTTCTGACACAACAGTCACACAGCTATTCTCTTATCACCTCTGCAACTGCAGAGACAGCAGGCACTTGTCCCCTCTGATGGTTAAGCACAGCTTTTATTACACATGACAGCCAGAGATCCATGACTCAGAAACCCTGTCTCCAACACCACTGCACAGGAGTGCAGGGCACATTTGCTCATCACACTCACACTGAGCACGCTGCTGACACAGTACGATGTCATGGTGGCTTCCTTCTACACAAACTCCTGCCAGCAAAGCTGCTGATCCCATCGAGATGACACCCAACAGCATTACACCCCTGTGGAGACGGTAAATGCTTCTACATAAGGCACGAGACTGAAATCCCAAAACCAAAATAAACAGCTAAGGTTGTTTGCTCAGTGCCAACCTTGTGAACACACAGAGAAGGTAACAGCTTGTGTTAGCCTGGAACTTCTTCACACGCACAGCACTTGAAGTGGGAGAAGCCCGAGCAGCACACATCCTTCTCCAATGCTGCCGATCCAGAGTATGAGCGCAGCTGCAAGGCAGGATCCCGTAGCTCACACACAGACTACACCCCAAAAAGAAAAGCTGTACCATCACTCCAGCCTTTCATTTTCTGATCTAATTTAAAAATGCTCCTAAGACTTTTACCAGCATTGCAATTTACAGATCAAAGGCACTTTTGCAAAGGATGAAAGCCTGGAATAAAGCTAGCTGTGGCCAAGTTGGTTTTCATTCTCAAAAGGAGTTGATATATCATTTCCTAATCTGCAAGATGGGATGAGTGGTTTGGCCTGGGTTTTCAAGTGCCTGTGGCAGCTTTAACTTAAGAGCTACAAGACCAAACCCAACAACAGCTCAGCTTGAGAACCCTTCTGCTCAACACGGCATGCTGGCAGCTGAGTACTCACAAATCTGGCTGCAACCTTTAAGTGGCGACTATTTTGAGTCTTGCCAAAGGCGTGGGCTCCTATCAGCGCGTGGGGGAAACACTTCAGCGCCAACTCTAGCAGTGAATTCAAACCCACCGCTGTCAGCCGTTGAAACCAGGGAGCCAGACCAAGCACCACCGCACCTGGAAGCTGCCCACTCTGCTGCAGCGGCAGTGGAACAACACCAGCAAACTGCTACAGCTGTTCACCAAGTCACTGTACTTGAGCCCAAGGACACTGACAATGTCAGCCCACATCACCATGGAAGCAAGCCAAGGAGAGGAGTCAAGGAAAGCCTGTCCATCAGAAATCAGTTCAGCATCAACAGGGCACTAACTCACACAAAAAGAGTGGAAATCAGGGCCTTGAAAAACAGCAGCTCAGTTGTCAAGGCAGCAACACCAACCACCCTACAGACACTGCACTGTCCACATCTGTTAACTATTTAAGATCCCACCAAGCAGCAAACTGAACACCTGTCTTCTCTTGCTAGGAGGTGGCTATATAGTTTAATGTATCTTAATTAGCTCAATGCCATTTAGAGCAATATCCTTTCTTTACACAAAGCTAAAGTTATGAGAGACTAGTCTAAAGACTAAGTAACTGAGCAAGCTAAGTAGTCCAAGACTCTAAGTAACTGACCAAGCCAAAAGCTAAGACCATTAGAGATTCACAGTTATTTGAAGCCCAATCTCTTGAAATCAGGGCAGAAAGGATGTAGGAGAGCTTGTCAGACAGTGAGGATTATAATCTTACCGAATCTCTGTCTTCCATTACGCGTTGGGGTCTGGCAGGAGTGGTTGGGCTTGTGCCTTTCATCCTCTTAAACTGGGTGAATAAAATATTCATGGTTGCAAGCAGGACTTCAGATAAATTGTGCCTGATCTACACAAAGAAGGGGAGGGAAGACATACTGCAATGAAAAGCAGGTTGACTGAATCATTACCCTTTCTATATGATGCCAGAAAACCAAACAATGCTAACTATGGTTGATATTTACTCATGTAACAGTTAATGGCTATCCCTGCTGTGACCTGGCAAAAAAGTTACCATGAGTTTTGAGGCAGACAGGCATAATGGCTGTACCTTCATGTTTGATAGCAACAGTTTGGATAAAACCCAAAGCGCCTGAACACAAAGAACCCCAAAGCACCCAAATACACATAAACACTGTCTAAAAAAAAGTGTCACTCTTCAGTTAAAACAGTTCAAGAGCAATAATAGCCTTCCATTATGCTTCGTATATGATTCTATGATTCATATGCTTCACCTGCTAATACCAAAATACACAAGTTCCTCTAGTTTGGAGGGAACGAAACACAAGACCCCACAAACGCTTAGTGACCATGAAGAGCACGGAAGAACTAAGTCAGCACTGTGGTTGAAAGTTTTCAATATTCTGAATTCTTGAATCAAACTCAGTCAGTTCAGAGGGATTCAGATCTGTTGATGCCTTCTGCAAAATGCAGACTGGATTTCTGGGTAGGGAATTCTAGTGCTCCAAAGAGCAGCACTAAGGAGAAAAAGTTGCAAGCCAAGAGCCTACTTGTATGAATGCAAAATAATTCTATTCTATTCCCCCGTTAAAGAATAAGAATGATGAGATGACAAGGCTTTAAGATCTTTTTAACAAAGCAAAAGGCTTTTCGGAAGCTAAAACCAAGAGACATTACTTACTTCATCACTGAAATTCCGGAAGGCAGCAACTCTCTCCTCTATGCAATCTTGGCTAAGAGGTACAAGCTTTAGACGTTCAATAATCTTCAAAAAGAAAAACAGGGATCAGGGTAGATAATCAAGGTTCTATGTGCCATATACTAATAAAGTATGTTTCTGAAGTGTTAATGAAATACTGATTCCATTCAAGAGAAATAATTTCATTGTTATTTACTGGTTTATCTCCTCTCTTTGTTGAGTAGCAGGAATACTTTGTTCAATAACTACAAAATAACTCCAGAAAGATCTTCTTAATTATCAAGCAACAGGGAAAAACCACATTTTTAAATTCCTATAGCATTGCAGAACATTCAAAGTCATTAAATATAATTTTTCATTTTAAGTTATGATATTTGAGACATTCTGGCCTTTCAAGGGCATTAGGAAGGCTGCACTTCAAACAGAACTCTTGAAACTTACATCAAAGGCCCTGTCAATGTGACCGGCGTGATATTCATCAAAAAATGTGATTAAGTCTAGCAGAAGGTAGAACGTAGAGTCAATGGATTTCTTTGCACTTATCCCCTGAGCTTTGTACCTGAAAGAAATTGTTTTACAGTTTTATTGTGCAAAACGGCAACCATTTATAAACACGTTCTTGCAACTCTTGGAAGCAGAGACATCAAGCACAAGGACAGAAGGCATCTAGCAAAGGACAGCTTTACATTTTCCTTAACCAGAAGGCAGAATTTTCACAGGTTGTGTCTTTTTTAAAAAGACTTTTATTCACTTCCAGTCTTCCATCAAATCCAGCATTTGTTTCCTTTAAATATTTACTCTTCTCATATTCATGGGGAAAACAGCGACAGGAACCAGAGACCCGCAAGGCAAGCGCTGTGCAAGCGTGTTTAACATGCTGCGTTACAGCAACCCTCCAGCACGACTGCCTGCTTCGGGCAAGAAGTTAAGACTTAAAAACAGATTAGATGCTTCTGCGTGCTCTCTCTAGCCACACTCGCTAGGAGATGAACTAGAGGGCTGTCTGCTCTCCCTCCTAACAGCACGAGGTCAGAAAGGAGCTCCTTGCTCAAGGTAATAGTAGGGGCGGCAAGGGCACAGTACACAGCGCGCACTGTGCTGCTGCAGAGGAGGAAGCCAGGCAGCCTCTTGGCCTTTTCTGTTGGGTTTCTCCCCTGTTCCAAAAACATCACACAAAGGCACAGGAGGAAAGCTGCGTCGCTGCCGTACTGTCTGCAGTATGGTGCATGAAGAAAAGCCCTGTATTATATTTAATTGGCAAGAAAGTGAACTATTCAGAACCGTTCTGGCTTTGCAGTCATGAATTTTGCAGCTGTAAAGTGGCATTGCTGAGCGGTAATATTCAGCGCTCTCCTACAGATCAAAGCAAGTAGCAAAACAAAGCCCATTACAGCCTTTGCTGAAGCTTGAACTCAAGCCATAGGTTTAATTCTCTTTAATGTCTGCTACCAAGCGAGTCTCTCACTAAGTCAATATGGCACCAATCTTCCCTCGGTCTGCAGCCTGACTCAGTGAAGGACCGGCTGGCAAATGCCACTTCTCAAAAGAAGAAAGGCAAAGGCCTCTGACTGAAATCAATACAATTCTGGATTTGTCTTCCCAATTTCAAAGTGCCAACAAGCGTGCCTGGTTTATTTTTATTCTCTCCCCACCAGAATGGCTGAAGAAAAGCAGTAAGACATTGCTGACAGGTACCCAGGTTCTGCTCTAGTAAAATACAGGAATCGTCTGTGGCAGTCACTGTGACCTGCTCACAGGTACCCAGGTTCTGCTCTAGTAAAACACAGGAATCGTCTGTGGCAGTCACTGTGACAAGATGCACCAAAAGAAGATGATTTTAAAAATCCCAAAGCTATTTTGCAATTACAACCTTTCAGAAGCAGGTTATTCCTAACTTCTAACTGCTAATGAATCTTGCGCGCTGATGCCTCTCAAATGCATACCCCAAGTAGGACACCGACACTGCAGGTGACATTGCTTTTGGTCACTTCCATTTCTCTTTTTCTGAACGCCACATGGCAGGCACTTTCCTAAAGTAACAGGCTGTAGAAATGAGGTCCACTGATTACGTTAGCCATATATACGCCTGAGCTTAAAAGTTCCCTTTTTAGCTTCCATTAAAGCAGCAGTGAAATCAAGTTTTCAGACAGCTACTAAACTCACTGCTCTGCTGTCACAACTCAGCATTACTGGTTTTGCAGCGCTCTCTCCATATGATTTCAAACAAGTGAATTGTATGCAATGAATCTGCAACTGTTATGATATTTTGCTTTAAAAATAATCTAAAACATACAATTCATTATATTTATTGCTCCTCACTAGAATGTTTCCACTTGGCAACCCTGCAATTCCTTCCTCCTGATTTACCTACAGATAAAGCTTCTTGGCAAATTTACCTGACCTGCCACCGAAGAGTATGCTGCTGGGTGGCTGTTTCCAGCCATCGTGAGCAGGACAGAATAAATTCTGACCTTTTCTCTGTCTTCCTGAATGCATTTCTGTGGATGCCATGGTCCAGCCAGTAGAAACAAAATCAGGAACTAATACCCACTGAGCTGACAGTTCAAGGTCAGGTGCAGGTGAACCACCCTGTCCTGTCCCCTCGTCTTACCTCTCAGCAATGGAATGAGCCATGTTCTTCAAAATGTTCGACTGTGGAGTGCCAATCTGGGGAACGACAGGACTGAGGAGCTTGTTCATCAGTTCTAAAACTTTGTCAGGGTTCTGTTAGGATTAAATTTACACACAAATAAAAGGAGCATGATGGGACTTAGTGTTTTAAACTCACCAAAAAAGCAGAAAGGTCTCATGTAATGGTGTCTAGTGCAAGCTTAGAGATTCCTCCCTCCCAGAGACTCAAGATCATATTAGCCATGAGCAACATAATGCTGCTGGCTCATTTGAAGAAGTATTTTCCCCTAGTTTTCCTTTGAAACAGTGGCTATGGCTGTATGCATCTTGGAAACAAGAATACTCACTATAAAGCCCAACTATTTTAGACTTCAACATCTGTGAAACCGGGAGAGCACGCTCCAGGTAAATAACTTCACTTGCCAGAATAAAATAATGAGCAGGGCAACCTCTTCAAAAGATGACCTTGATCAAGAACCAGGATGTCTTAAATCAGAATGGGGTGGAACACAATCCATCTGGGTTTGCTCACTGAAACCCCTTCTCCATGCAGCCAACGGCTCTAACAGCAGCAGAAATAATCTGCTTGAATAAGGGAAATTCAGTCTCTGAGATTAAATTTAACCCTCTAATCACAGGGAGAACGTTCTGAAAAAATTGGTGAACCAAATACATATTTAAGGGAGCACACAGAAGATCATTTACCTTTGCAAGGTCATAGAGTTTTGCAGCTTCTTCAAACAATCCTTTATTTTCTGCTGCAGCAGCCACTTTGTTAATAACGGGTTTTGTGTCCCTTGTAAATTTGTCTATCACTCCAGGCTAAAGAGGTGAGAGAAAAATGAAAGGTGAGAAAATACAAGAAATGAGAATACTTAAAAACTCCTCTGAATATTCTGTCAAGGCAATGAATATTTTACATGTTGGATTATGATTAGAATGGCCTGTACATTTCCATGGGAACGCACAAAAGTGACACATTAAAAATAGAAAGAGCTCTTGTGAGAGAGACTTTCTCCAAAATGGAGTCAGCACTGAGACATCTGCAGCTTCCAATTAATTCAAACTGACCCAGGTAACAGGTCAAATTCTAAATTATTTTAATTGCTGGGGACATATTACAGAGGAGAAGAAAACACAAAAGACTTCAGCATACAATGTGGCAGGGTCTCCAGGGTTGCTATTTGTGTATATTGGCATGACAGGTTGCAAGTGAAATCTTACATGGATAAATGAAAGGGCAACAAGAATTTTAAAAGAAACAATACACACATGTAGAATAAAAGAAAGAGTCAGGAATATCTGGACAGGACTTTATTGTAGCTGGGGATGAAAAATAAGTCTAGCATCAGTAAGAATTGCTGGTTTCATACCAAAGAAACACAAGAATACAGTTACATTTAAAAGGAACTGAGTAAAGACAAAAAAAAACAGGGTTCACCACTAATGGTATAATCTAAAAACTATCTGTCTTATAAAGAACTGTAAAATGAAAAAACGTTTGTAAAGATTACCAAGTTACCTTGCTCTCATGTGTGGAATCTCACTGCTTTTAAACTGATAAAACAAAAATATCTAAGAGAAAAACCTGCCAGAAATAACTTCTTCACCCCTCCCTTTTTTTTTTTTTTTTTTTTGACAGTAGCAATGATTGCAGCTTGAACCCTAATCTTAATTTTAAGATTTAAACAATTCTGGAGTCTGCTTTACACAGCAAGATGCCAAAGTTGACACAGTGAACAAAAGACTTCATTATCGAAAATTTTCATCATTTGCATGCACTCTCCTCTTTTCAGGTGAAACCTTAAGGTTTTCTTTTATCTTCTGACTGCGTAAGCTTACGTTTTACTTTTAGATTACTGCTTTTACAGCAAAACTAAGGTCCATCGCAACTGAAAATGGCTGATCTTTGATCCAATGCTTACCCTCATCTATCTGGAGAGGACAGATCAGTTGGGGCTATGTTTGTGGTCTCAGCCCTCGCTGCCTTAATTACAAGAATTTAACAGGCTGCACTACGCTTCTCCTGACGTGAATTAGGATAATGGCAGACAGATTGTTCTGTTAACTGAGGTGTATGTGTGAAAACTTTCTCACACCCACTTAGAAGCAAGCCATTTTACTAATTGCTTTTTACTAACATGTACTAAATTCCATCTCCTACTGTAAAGAAGAAATTCTGATCTCACTGAAGTTACCTGATGCCATGTGTTCCTTTACTTACGCCAGCCGTCTACAGGGACACAGCCTGCCCTGCGGTGCTGACCTGCCTTCTGTTAAGGCAGGTTATACATTATTCTGTAAAAGGATCTCGTACTTGGAGAACTTGTATGTATTCAAACACAGAAATAATTTGGCTAGTAAAAAACAAAGAAAAGCAAGATAGCCTCAAAATTACTTTGGAAATCACCCATGGTTTGTATTTTTTATGTAAACTATATAAATAGTCAACTCACCTTCCTACTACCATCGTTTTCCAGCTTTCCGAGAATCATATCAAACTATATCCACACAGATGTAAAGTAAGAAAAAAGGAAATAAAAACATATATGAATTGCACATATTTCACAACATATTTACTAAATACAAGATTAAGTCATGGATGAATGAAAACCGGTGACTGACGTCAAAATTATCTGTATACATATATATATACATATATATCAGACAAAAAGACACGATTAAATATCTTAAACATATGGGTCATTGAGAGATCTCTCATCCTCTAGGTCCATGTCAAAGAGAAGGAGTAAACAACTGTCTAAGGCTGTCCTGCCTAATAAAGATTTCAATGAAGAAATTAATTTCCGTTTCAGTGAGGAAGGCAAAACATGGCCAAACGTACCTCTCTGCTTTCAATTACTAGTTCACCAACGCAACGCAGGAACATATTCTCTCCTTGGCTGTCCTTCTCATTCCTACAAAACAAAGGAAAGGAGGAAGGTACTCCTGTTACTGACAACTTCCAAGATAAGAGTAATTAAGCAGTAAGAACTGGGAGAAAAATCTAAAGACATAAATTAGCTCCTACCTGAGAAAGTAAAAATACTGCAGAGCTTCCCTTGGATCTGTTGATTCAAACTTACGGGTGTAAAGCATCAAAAGCCGCACAACATTTAGACGCCTGATGCCAGGAGGGTCACCAGCTTCATGGCTTACTGTAATGTCAAAAACAACGCTATGAGAGAGAGAACTTGGTGCTATGAGAGAACTTGGTGCTATGAGAGAACTTGGTGCTATGAGAGAACTTGGTGCTATGAGAGAACTTGGTGCTATGAGAGAACTTGGTGCTATGAGAGAACTTGGTGCTATGAGAGAACTTGGTGCTATGAGAGAACTTGGTGCTATGAGAGAACTTGGTGCTATGAGAGAACTTGGTGCTATGAGAGAACTTGGTGCTATGAGAGAACTTGGTGCTATGAGAGAACTTGGTGCTATGAGAGAACTTGGTGCTATGAGAGAACTTGGTGCTATGAGAGAACTTGGTGCTATGAGAGAACTTGGTGCTATGAGAGAACTTGGTGCTATGAGAGAACTTGGTGCTATGAGAGAACTTGGTGCTATGAGAGAACTTGGTGCTATGAGAGAACCCGGTGCTATGAGAGAACCCGGTGCTATGAGAGAACCCGGTGCTATGAGAGAACCCGGTGCTATGAGAGAACCCGGTGCTATGAGAGAACTTGGTGCTATGAGAGAACTTGGTGCTATGAGAGAACTTGGTGGCAGGAGATGTTGCTCTGATCTTCATCTCAAATTAGTCTGAGTCACAATCCAGAGCTCTAATGCAACTAAAACAATTAACTTTTAGGAGATTGTTAAGACAAATGCTGCTTGTTTGATCAATTACATAGACCTGCAGTGTCTACAGGGTATTCTAAAGGCTCAGAAAATATTCCCTTACTGGAAAGTAAACGTGCAGGACTTACGTAGCTGTGCACTCTGCCCAGAAGATTTCAGGAGCAATTTTAACTCAAACAGGACCAATGCAACATGAACAGCATGACAACGCAAGCGCTCTGTCCGGAAGAGAAAAGCAATTGCAGCTTCAAACTGTGCCGTCAGGAACAATACTTGGAAGTAGAGGAAAGGCTGCTGGTTCACTGCAAAATGAGATTCACCTGAAAGAAACCACAACACGCACAGAGCGTAAGTGAAAATGATTCTGCAATCAGAGATCACTGGCAGCGGGTGCTTCCTGTCACAGTGCATCACTATTGTTTACTCAGTGCCAACAGAAATAAACACAGACCAAACAGAATGTTTCAGTGGGTTCTCTATAACTGTTTCACTGCAAATACATCACAAAAGACCAGAGCACGTACAAATAATGTTAAAAATCTGGACTTTCCTACTTAGTGACACCAATCATAGCTTTTTGTATTTCTTTTCCACACATTTTTATCGAGGTGTGAGCGATGCTAGAAACTAGAAGTCTGTGGAAATGCAGTTCTGTGTTTTGGATAGTCCAAGTGAGATAATTATGACTGACTGGAACACGATTACGGGAAAAGGTACTCTCTTGGGCTGTGATAAAAATTTCTGAAGTGGAAGGAACTGTGATTTGGGTGCCCAGAAAATTACCTGAAACAGTAATTTAAGGGAAACAACGAACAGCGGACGTGCACAGAGAAAAGCTTTGCAAATACATGCCTACATTAATCTGTTGTTACTCTGGGGAAGCATGCTGCCGATGAACACCCTAAAGATGTATGTCTCTAGTGGAGAGCTATAGGGCTTTACGTGGAGTCTGGGGTTTGTGTAATAACAACTGGAAAATGCCCTAAGCAGAAAAGCAGAGCCCCAAGTAATCCATCTCTCTGATGTCTTACCATAGTCTTCTAGCAGCTGCTTCTGGAACTGTGATAACGTTAATCGGTCTTGTGGAGAACTTGCACCATCGTCATCAAAGCACACTTGGTTCAGCTAAAAAACACATCCAACAAAAGCAGCTCAGATTTTTCACCTTCACCTTGCACAAGGGATACACTCAGACAATACCAGTTCCATCTGAAGTCCCTCCTAAGGTCTGACCAGCTGACTAGAAGCTACTTCTAGCCACAACATCAGGTCCGTGCATTGCTGGGAAGCAAAGATCTCTAACACAGCAACAGCAGAAAGCCGTGCAGATATAACCCAGGGGTCCTTTTGTATCTGTCTATGCCAAACTCCAATGCTGGGACTCTGAATATTCACTAAGCAATAACTAAAAGCAATTTATTTTTTTTTACCCAGTCCTAACAAATACATCATTCTACTCCTTTCTGACAAAGGAGAGAAATGGGTACTGACCAGTATCTATCACACCCCCACCAAAACTGCAAGGACTCTGGATTACAGAGATGCTTCTGCCAGCTGACACCTACATTTCAGCCATACTCCATCCAGAAAGGAAAATTCAAAGGATCCTCGCTGTAGCAAGCTAACACTACTTGTAAAAGCAGCTGACAAAGATCAGCGCCAACTGAAGAACATGACATTTCCAAAGACAGGTGTCCCCAAATTAACACCTGATAGTACAGAGGGTAACAGGGCAGCCCTGGGACCCGAGTTCCCAGCCCCTCACTATCTGCAAGGCCAAGTCACAGGTACTACATTGATGTGAAACACCGGACCTGGAAGTAGGGAGGTTAGCAGAGCAGTGTGGAAATGCAACACCGTTTAGACCTGTACTTAAAAAAACCCAAAAACCAAACAACAACACAGCCCCAACACCACACTTACTTTTAGCCAGAGATAATCTTCTGTTTTATCAGCAACTTCACTGTGGTTATCTGTAATGTCACAGCGGCCAATAATACAATAAACAGCCCTTTTGTACGGGTCAGTATTGTTTCTCAGAGCTCGTCTGTAATGAAGACGCAGTTTATTTTCTGTGGCAGGAGATAGCCTAAGGAAAAAAAAAAAGACAGAAAAGACATGAAACTCATCTTTCCCTGTACGAGGAAATCTGGCTACAAATCAGTGTAAACAGGTGCCTATTCACAGCAAAGGCACAATGACAGTAAGCACTGGCCAATGTTTCTTGTACTTTCTATTTACATCTGTATGTAAAAATTTTGTACACATGAATTTAAACACATAATTACAGTTACGAAGGATCATCTTTAAATACCCATTGCAGGAAAAAAAATCAGATTACAGTCTCTTTAGAGGTGCATTAATATTGTGGAAGATGGGCTATTTTCAACTGACTCTGCTATTTTTCATCATTTCAGAAAAAGAGAGTTCAAAGCCTTTGGAACTCTTTGGGTTAGTAACTAACAAGTGAGCAGCTCATTGTACCATGAAGACTTTTAGCAGAGACACTTTCATCTTTATCATTAAATACTGTCATAATGTTCTTTGTCATTCTATTTCTTGTACCCTCTTGTAGAGAATTTTACAGAATTGAATCAATAAGGCGTTCTCCTAGACTAAGACATTGTTTGTTAAATCTGTAGGAAGAGTACCTTTTCATAGCTGATGATACTGTATCTTATTAAAGTGTTTGCAATTAAAACAATGAAAGTACCTTCACTAAGGTTTCTGGAACAATCTAATGAGCACTCCTAGATATTCTCTACAAACTAGGTTAATTTATAGAATAACACATGGCGTACACTACCTGGTAAATGGCACTTTGGTTTTGGTTTTTTTTTAATTGTTAAAGACGTGAACTGATATGTTCTTGCTCACATTTTCATACCTGAAGAGCCCCAGTACATTCAACATATTGCAGGATAAGGGCTTCCCTCATAGGAATGAAACGGCCATAGGCTGAGGCAGGATATTACAGGTTCATGTCCTGGCACTTACCTGTGCCCTCTGGTTTCCCAGTTCCAGCCAGTACCTTAGCACAGTGCCATTCCCCTGAGGGGAGCGCAGCTGTAATGCAATAGCTGACCGTGCACTTGTTTCAATTCAGTGCAAGCGGAAAGATAAACAAGATAACCTAAAACACTACAGCAGAGTTCAGAGCACACCCTAAGATGCACTAACTGCTTGCAGCCACATCATCAGTAGTTTGGCCACTGGCCTCTGTCAAGTGATAGACAGCAAAAACTGGAAGAGGAGAATAAGCACAAGGAAGATGTGAGAGGGAATGCCTCTAAAGGCCTCTAACAAACCCTTCTTGCTTTTATTGTGTGGCATTCTTATGAAAACAGGCATAGTAAAAAGCGTTCCCCAAAGGAAATTCAACTAAAATAAGCGACAGGGGAAATAAAAAGACACAGGATTCCTGGCAGCAGACTAAACCTGATCTATTGTATGCACTATCCTACCGTTAGACAGGGCAGATCCTATAGTGAAAAAGCAAAGCTACACCAGGTAGCTCTTTTGGTACAAAAGGTACATTTTTGCATATTTTCAAATAACACTTTCTCTATGAAGACTTCTAGATGTCAAAGCCACAAATTAAAATATGAAAACTTCTTACACATAATTTATGCAGGTAATAGAAACAGCAGGCAGCCATCACCACCAGAAGAGACCCAAGCTTCTTGTATTTCTACCAAGCTACTTGTTACTTCACTACTCCACAGCAATTCCCACCCCTCGCAAAGTTCTTTCCTAGTTCCCAAATACCTTTTATCTTTACTCTGCATGTACTCCTGGAACCAGGTTTTAAACTCTCCCAGCTGGTGCTGTGCCCGTTTCACCACATGCATGGCTGCAGTCAGATCTCCACAGCGCATACAGTAGTAAATCAGTGCCCAGACAGGATGGCCTTCCACCTCACCATCCTGAAAACAAAGAAAGAAATAATTACTGTTTTTTAAAAGAGCAGCATATTTGAATTAATTTTCTTTATTATTTGCCTCATTCATTATTTCTGCACTTATACCCGCACACTGATTTTGGTAAAAAATTCTGTTTGCGTTACAGAAGCCAGAGGTCATAAAGTTTAAGTCCTGTGAAAGCTGTGCACATCCTAGCAGCAAAGGATAGGACTGGACTCTCTTCTGCTTTCCCAGATTTCAATTCCGAGTGAGGTTCTGACAATCCCAGAAAGTGGATTTGATTAGACCACCGAGGTATTAAGAACATTTGTACTGAAATGGAAAGACACCAAAATAATCATGGACCTCAGCAGGTAAGAAAAGGACAGCTAGACTCAGCTGTCGTCTCCAATGTTATACTTTATTTTTTCATTTAACATTTAACTTCAATTTTTCAACCCAGCCTGCCTGTTTATCTGGTAATTTTGCAGGTGCACAGCTATGCACTTTCTACTATGTGCAGGTGAGCAGAATTTTATTCTGATTCCTAAATAAAAGGCTCAGGCTACAATTCAGATTAACTCATTACATGGTGTCGCCTTCTTACAATAAGTGCAAAAAAGAGAAAAAGCAAAACAGGGAGATTACATCATAACATTTTAATATTTCCTTGATGATCTCTAGATCACTAGAAGAGACCATAATTTCTAGAATTTAGAACTCAAACTACCAAGCACCACCATGCTTCAGGACTAGCTCGGAAGTCAAAGTGGTTTTGTCTACTATCTTCCATTTTCCCAATGAAAAATTCTAGAGAAGGAGTAAGACTCTGCTGCCCTAAAAGCAGTTCAAATAATAGAAAAAACTGCTGGAGGCCGCACTAGTCTCCAGGCTGTGCTGGAGCAAACAGATGCGTTCTTATTTCAGGTCAGTCGCTGAAAGTGCTGGACATACCTGAAGACCAGGGACAGGCGCAGGGAGTTTGATGTTCAAGAAGCTGCGGACTAGCTGGTAGGTCCCTGGTACTCCACCCAGCTGAGCCTGGTGCAAGTTTCCAAAGACTGTCACAAAGGTGTAATTTTTGTAACTGAAAAACACCACAAACAGAACAAGCATGTGAACAGACCGAAACAGACTTGCTACGAAAACATACAGCGCCTTTCAGATCTAACTGAATGAGCAATTTAAAGCAAATTTCCTTGATGTTCAAGCATCATCATTACAACAAGATGAGGCAAAAACAACTATTTAGGAAGATCCTTGTATTCAGTAGTCTCGAGAAAAACCACGTTTGGAGTCTGTGGTGTGCTGCTCCAGGTTCAACTCTCTTATGAAGTTCTTCTCCTTAGGTTGTCTTAATACTAAGTTAAACTCAATTATATAACTGGCAAAAAGCCTTTCTATCCTAATGTTTTAACTCTCAATCCTGTCACAAAAGAACACTAGAACACCACAGATATGTTTGTCTCTCCTCCCTGCCCTACAGACAAATAAACTTTAGGGCCATGGACTTACCTGAAGAAAATCACAGAGAAAAAGGGAATTTAGAGAAAAACTGGTAAACGTAGCTTTGAGAACACCTTCTAAAATAACCCACAAAAGCCTTTAATCAAGGCAGGTCACTTCAACAAGTATTCATGTTTAGAAGCAGGAGTCTTGAAAGTCTGTACACTGAAGGTGTAACTATATAAGCAGCAGCAACGCATTACATTAAGTTCTTTTTTTCTTGCTCCGCAGCCATGCAGACTCGTGCACTACCAGACTATAAAACTGGAAGGCTATGCTACACGAAGGCAAGTATCTGTGTATCTCAATAACTAACATTATGGCCGAGTGTAGCACATGCTCCTCAGGGCTTAAGACCACAGCTGCTCCAAAGCAACTAACGCAAAACCATCTGTGAGCAGCCCTACACCTCCTCGTTGTACGTGTGAGGGGCTGGTGAGGCATGGAAACACCCCAGTACTAGCCAATTCCTGCTAGGAAAGAAAAGCTACAAAGCAAAGCACAGCACAGCACAGTTTTGTTTTGTTTTTTTGTGAATGCTCGGCAAATCAGGTTAATGTGGCTCATTGCACACTGCTGAGACCGAAGAACTGGAAACAGAAGATCCTTCTGATGCATCAGTTCATCCATGCGCAAGCAGGCACTCTGCCACCACCCCTGGGTGACAACGAGTGCTGATGAGGTGTGGCAACCAACTGTCAGGGGCCAAGAAAAGGCCGTGCCAGGAGGTGAAAACATCTCTTCCCAGCATACTGTATCAGAACTTGGCACTTTCTGCACTCAGGTGGCATATCTGTATTCTTAACAGATGCCCACGCACTACACTGCAGCTATTATTTGCTTTCCACTGCTGAACTAGCCTGCAGGCCTTACGTCAGCGGCTACTAGATAAGAGACATTGCAGTCCACATGTGCAGTGAATAGGCAATAGAGCCATCGGGGGATTCAGCTTTGAGCTTTCTCTCTACAACCTTTCTGTCTGCTCCAGAGCCTACAATTCTCCAAGCACTTTCTTGGTCAAGGAGTTTAGGCCCCTGTGATACTTGCTGATACAGACAGGAAGCCACCTCCCAGAGTCTGAAAATCATTGCTAGATGTCTCAGCACCAGCCTCTTCAAATTTCACAAAAACCTTTTGGTGTAGAAATGGCTTGATCAGAACCTGACTCACTGCACCAGGTTCATCCCCACTGCTGTCCTCACTTCCTCCCAGCACTAGCTGCTGACAGTGATCAGCAATCGGAAAGGGAGAATAGAAAGGAAGAATTATTCTGCACGGGAGAAATAGATCTCTTTCCACAACCCAAAAATCTCCACATAGCGCTATGACAGATATAGAATATTTAAGGGCAACATAGAAAAAAGAATAAAAGATCTTAGTGTCTTCTAAACAACCTCCCCATGGATTCAAGGCCTTTTTAACTAAACAGTTTTATAGTCAAGTGGTTGCTCTAAGCCCTGCAGAACAGAAAAGACAGGCAACAGACACTTCTGTGAGCAGCGAGAGGTAGCTGACTTGTTAATATGTTTGTGCGCAAAGTCATTCTGTTTTATTATTAGGGAACTCTGTGCTACCCAGAGCATTCACCTTACCTTTGTTCTAGGTAGTGCAGAGCCTGTCTCACGAACTCCATACGCACCTCCATGTTGGTCCGCACTTTCAAGGCATCGCTAGCAGGAACCAGGGTAACATCAGTCATTTGTTTCACCATGGCCCACATTTCAGATACGTTCTATAAGCAAGCCATTTCATACAAAAGTGATTAGTAAAAAGATGAACAAACAACACTGTTTTGAGCTACATAGTGTTTCGATGCTTAAGAAAAGCATAAAAACAGAAGAGTAATGTCTGTTCAGATTTGTAATGGAGATACCAGATGCAGACATGAAGGTAATCCACTTCTGTCCTGCAGAATTCAAATTTCTCAGGCTTCTCTGCATAATTCTTGTGCAAGAAAATGGTTATAAATATTGTGCCTGGAACTGTCACCCAGGATTGACAATTATTTCCAAAACTAGACTGGGTACTTGATGCTCAGACTACTTCCCCTTTTCCAGCTTGTACATTTCACTCAGTAAATACCACAACAACGTCAGCTTTTCATATAAGGAATTGCTCTGGCTGCCACTGGAAAGCTGTGCAATCAGCTGTGATGAGAAATACCTAAAGGACACTGATCACCTAGACAAAGACTCAGGTCTGAAAAAAATGTTGAAAGCCATCCAGGTCTGCTCATTCATAAGGATGAGATCGATCTGTATCTCCAGGACTAGAGTATCCCTGCTGAAACAGCAAAATACTGAGAAGTAACAGCACTGTTAGCTCCAGCAAGGGCAGGCGTTTGATCTCGGTGCTTCAAAGCAGCAAGAACATCGAAACTTGCCGTGTTGTCCCTAGCAAAATGAACAAAGCTGTTCAAAACAAAGATGCACCTCTGTAATTCAGATCTGACTGAAGCATTTGCCCCTCAGCTTCTGAACAGCTTTTTGCTCTCCCCATTTACAAAGTTTTTTCATGACTTGACCCTCTTGCAGTATTCTCCCTCCAAGCATTTCTCAAAGGTGGCCAGGTTTGTGCATTTGGGTTTTTTGGGGTGGATCAAGGCAACACAATTAAAGGAGTGGGTAAAAAAAAAAAAGAAAAGCAGGCAGATCATTGGTTTGAAGTCAATCCTAGGGGAGTGTGCTTCAGCTCTAGCAGGGTCTGATTGAAGACCTTTCACCTACAGCTAAATCCATTCAAAGGATATTAGGAGGCCACATTTTGAAAACCAAACAATAGAATCCACTTAAAATGAAAAGCAACGTTTTTCCTTGACCGCTCATCACTCATGATGGGACACTGCAGTGAAAGCAGGTTCTTTTCTTCCTCGCTGTGTCAAATTTTTACCATGACCAAATTCATCACAGGTGGGCCCCGCTATGCTAGAGAAGATTCCAGTATTGGCTCTGTTTTCTGTGGAGCCATGCAATTTTTTTGGCAATATCAGTATTTTTCCACCAATGTCAGCAGGCTGTTAATCACAGCTGAAAACAGATTAAATACGTTTCTTTATGTTAACTCACTGGCAGTACCTTATCATCCAGTTCTGCAACAGCAGCGCAAAGGTCCACCAGGTTAGGCTGCAGATGTCCATTCACTATCTTCTCATTATAAATATAAATCTGAAACATATTGAAAGTAAGCAAGTTTAACAATACATATTACTCCCCTTCCCCCTCCCCAGCCACAGCAGCAAAATCTGAACCAGGTTTCAAGAACAGAGTGTCCCCAGCAAGTCCTTTCTGCTTCCCTCCCACATTAGCTGCTTCTAATCCAACAGGAGCAGCGGCATCACCCCTAACCACACTTCCACCGCACACCAAAGCCCCAGGCCTGCCTGAAGGCAGGCAGCAGTGCAGCTGTTCAGGGGTTCTGCAAGGCAGAGCGCTGCGCTGAATGCCCTGTTAGACTAATTACAGACAATTGTTGGAGCACAAAGATTCAGAGAAGACCTGACAACTGGATGGCTGTGATATTCCCCTGCATGGCAGCCTCCTGCCTGCTGACATAAAAGAAACAATTTTGCTGGTTTGTGGCAGTATTCAGGGAAAGTGAACAGAAACCCGGCCCTTCAAAACCTGCCCTTAAACACACACACACACCTGTTTTGATTTAAATCTTGGTCTTAATTTAAATTTAGTTACTTCCATTATTGCTTATTCTACTCTCAGCCCAAAGACTTTCCAGTTCCCTCCAAAAATAATCATTCCCAATGCTGGAAAGGCAGGGCTGTTGTAGCTTAAGTCCCTTCTTCTTGCATGAACTACTTCCACAACATGTCCAGCACGCAAGCAGGATGCTAAGCTCAGGATCGCAACCAGAATCTAGCATCAGTGGAATCACATAAATGGACTTTGCTGTGTTTCTGTGAAACAGTTTGAACAAAGAACAATTAATCATTTCAGTGTAATTAAAACACATTTCATGGCCGCTGATGAACTGAAACAGCATGGACCATGACTCTTAGCTACCCACTGACACCCACAGGAGCCCCGTATCCAGCACTGAACTCCAGGTATCTGGACCCAGGCAGGGTGAGGCTACAGCCAGCTCAGCCAGGCCAGCTTCTGCAGAGGGTTTGCTGGGAGCACACGGTGGCTGTGTGAAGTGTTTTGGTGGCAGAAGCCTGGCCACAAATGCCACCTTTCCATCACACCCGGCAAGCAGCCATAAACCCAGTGAGAGCCCACCTGTCCACCCACAGGCAAAACACTGATGCTGCAGCTACCCCTGCTATTAGCACTGCTAGAGAGGCTGAGCTTTCTGTATCCTCAGAACATCAGGGAACGACACCCTCAGCCTCAAAGTGCGGGTACAATTATGCCCCAAGGAAGATCCTCGATACAGAAATATTACAGTAGAGATGAAACAAATTACTGTACATCAACAACCACTAAATCAAACGTGCACTTTATCAGCACAACTATGCACTTTATTTTGTGATTCATTCTTCACCGTTACCGTAACCAAACGCAGACAGAAACACAGATGTCCAGGCTGCTATCCGGCTCCACAAAGACTGAGCCAATGCACACAATCACAGCAATTGTGTACAAATTAGGCAAGGCTTTGTCTCCACAGTTCTACATATCCCATTTTGAAAAAAAATCAAGTCCTTCTCTTTCATTTTGTTTCCAACAGTGCTGGTAAACAGATCATCTCAAACAACAAAGGTAACAAATTGGTTATGTAAAAGTTTATCAGTTTTCCCTGAAAATTTTCAGAGGGAGTCTAATGCCACCAGACATATTAATTCGTAGCTGATGCACTAAAGCTTTTCATAAGCGATGCCACTAAAATGGGATATAATTTGACAAACATCAGGATTAAGACTTAAACGTGTTTTTTCCTACACGCACACATCGGAAATGTGATCTTCCACATGTCAGAATAAAGGGAATGTAAAGTCTTCATTTGTGTACTATCATGCACTGACATGAATTCTAAAAAAACATTTTTTTGAAAGGTGAAAGGAGTTTCAATTTACTATATGAGCATAACTTCTACAATCATGTATGGTATTCAGGATCTCCTTCTGAACAAAAAAATCCTGTACCAGACAGATGAGCACACACCTAAAAACAGTCAGTCTAAACTTCTGCATTTTCCAGTTATATTTTAACCACAGACAGATGTTTTCATGTTTTACCTGCCATATCTGCTTACACAGGGTGTTCACAGACCTTTAATTTCCCCACCTCTCTGTGGAAAACAACATTTAACTATGTTTCTTCATTTCCACTCACCTGCCGAGCGTACGCCATCTCCACACTGTCCAAAGAGCTCCGACCTGGAGGGCCCAGCTCACCGCTGTAGCTAGGCTGTTTGGTGAGAAACATGTAAGAAAGCATAAGGTACAAAACTACTGCAATGCATTTTACCAATACATCTACTCCTAAAGAACAACAGCAAAAGCATGTTCCTGAGAGAACTAAGAACAAGGTTTAAGCTATCTACAGAGTAAAAACGCATTCTCGCTGCAATACCCTATTATCATCAAAATAAAGATCAAACTTTCTAAAGTGACAGAAATCCTCCCGGTGAACAAACCAACCGTTAGCTCTCTAGAATTAGGACACCAGCGCCTCTTGATAGCATCTTACAATTTTAATTCTTTCCTTTTGTTTCTCGAAAGGTTGCTTCTTGTCATGTTAGCATCTCCCTGTGAAGCATCTAGTCTGAACCTCCATCACAGCAAGGACACGGACTTCGATGGTGCCATGACAGACACAAAATAGGACTGCAGCATTCAATTATGTGCTGAAAAGTGCCCCACTGCTGGTCAGTCATAGGAGGAAGAACGATGCTGGCAATATACTGACCTGAAAGAATCATCTTCCTACCCACAGGGACCATGCCAGGATTGAGGTATTTTCAGTGTAGAGCAGGGGGAGAGCTGATGGAGCAATGGCATGGAAAATTCATACTCTTAAAAAACTCAAAATATAACATGCCATAATATTCTAACACTGCATAAAGCTACCCCTGTAAGAGTTCACTACAAATCACAGGTATGTTTTCAGTACAGCCACCACTGAATGTGGATGCTCGCCACTCCGGAGGAAAGAGTACTCCCAATTAAGTATGCAATATTCTCCCACGTTTCCAGCTTCCTAAAAATGTAATTCTTCATCTCAGCATCAGCATTGCATGCCTTGGGTTTGAAAAATGAAGTGCAATCATTTTAAGGACAGATCCCTTTGAGGTAAGCAGTCCTTTAATATCAGCGGCTTCCTAAGCAACGCTACAGCCACGATAGTCTGAAGATAAAAGCAAGACAAGCTCAGTACAGAAGCATAATATTTATTATGAAGCCAACTGACATAGTCAGGGCAGAGGAGGAGGAACACGCAAGCTTTCAGAGAAGCGTGTTTTCAGGTCTGAAACCGAAGCCAGAGCCTTTGAATTTCAGCCTTTGGATCCAAAAGCTCATTTGACTCTCCCAGGGGTAGCTGGTCTGTTAACAGATGTCACCTCTCCACACAAACCTTGCTCAGCTCACTTCAGGTGGCTACCTCGGGTACACAGTTACGAGGATCTAAGACGGGTGTTTACTTCCACTAGGAGAGGATGCAAAGCACGTAAGCTAAATATCGAGAGTGGCAAACACGGAGAAGGGGCCTTGCTGTGTCATTGTACAGCTCAACTCCATCTGTATTCCTCTAAACTGGAAACAGCAACTTTTCCCGAGAAAGAACTAGTACATCTGCAGAGTTCAAAATCAAGCAGTTACCATCAAAGTCAGCGACAGCTAGCTGCTCATCTTCGTTAGTGGTTACACTGCACCTCAGCAATACTGTCAAAAAGCTTTCCATTTTCCTACACGAGTTACCCAGAACATCAGTACTTTCATGTGCAGATAGGACCACCTTCAAGTATGGGTTATGGACATGCTCTAGTCTTTCCTGAAAGAGTTCAGTTAAACGTGACCAACTTGCTGCCTGTACAAACACCATAAAGCCCAAATGCAATGGAAAAAATCCTTGTTTTCACTTTCAGTTTAACCAGCGTTGGAGCTCAGCTGTGGTGACACTGGTCAGGCCGAAGCAGGGCAGGATCAAAGTTCTCCAGATGGTGCCATCATTTGGTTTTTTGTTTCACATGAGGACAAAATGCTTGACAGGGTCTTCAAAAGAGTCTCACTTTTTTTTGGGAACTGTATCCCAAATTTGAAATGAAATAATACAAACATATGAACTTCCAGACATGTTACTGCTCGATCTATGCACTGAACAGTCTCCCAGTTGTTCCCAAACACTTACACATTTTAATCTGATACCAGTTTAACCCAGGTTATCTTCTATTGCGTAGGACCTCCCTTGCACTCACGAGGGTACGTTCTTGCAAAGACAATGGCTATCTCCTGTCCTAGTCCAGGAGTTTTGATCAGGAAAGTGTTTACAATTTAAAATTTAAAGACAAATAAAGTGACACAATTGCAAAGGCCGAGAAGGTGTTCTGAGTTAGCTAAGAACTTCTACGTGAAGATAAGGGCATTGACCTCTCCCAAGAAATTGTAAGAGCTGCGTGATATTTGTGGTTATTGTTTCCTGTGTAGCATACAACAGTTGCTTACGGAATAACAAACACTCAGTTGTGTCTGTCCCTGATACACTGAAATATAAATGAATGATGGTATCAAAGATGAACCTGGACAAGCCTTTAAAATTGCTGGAATTAGTTTATCATTACATTAATTTCTCAGTAATAGTGCTATTTAAATGATGTCCAATCAGGCAGATGTATTTGGACCTTAGGCAGTATCAAAATGTCTTGCAGAAAACCCCAAAGAAATCCCACTTTCTCTTTTTTGCAGCTGAACTTACACTAAAAATATTCCTCACAGTCACTCCTAATGGATACTGATATTCAGAAACATTTGCATTTTTCTTTCAGTGCCAAATCATCTGACACAAATTCCTTTAAACCCACCTAAAACCCAACAAATTCTTTGTTCTAAAGAACAAAGAAGCTGTTAAAGCAGGTTTCCTGGGAAACAGACATGATGGCAGAAATAGTGCTTTGCAGCCTTCCCCTATGCTGTGCCAGATAAATTGCAGAGTTATTTAAAGTAACGTTAAATTATGGACCTTGTCATTAATTACTGATGAGGTTTCATCTCCTAAAGCAAGTGAAGAAGGGTACATTGTGACTTAGTGCCACTTTTCAACCAGTGCCCAAACACCAGAAACAAAGACTGGGGCTTTGTTTCGTGAATCTGGTTCCTTTTTCTCCTGCCGCTGCTTTGCAGCACCAGAGAGCATCCACGTGGCTGCCACTCCAGAGAGCAGTGTATGACTGACAGGTTAAAACCCACAGGTAAGGATCTGAATTCAGAAGCGCATGCCTGAAACTAAGAAATAACTACTCTGCGGTTTGGGTTTTTCTTTTCTTTCTCCAATTTTAATTTTACTCTAACCAGGATGCTTTCGGGGATCACTTATTAACAATCTGCCACACCTGAGAACTGCCACACTGAAATTAAATTGTTTAAAAGCCCACTACTGACTTGGCACTCAGTAAAGTCAGGAACTCCAGAATTTGTCTTGCTTTTCTTATGCTTTTCTTTCCTATGTCAAAAGTAATGGAAGCAAGCTTATTCCTATTTTTTTCTGTCTCATACTTGCATTCCAGCTTAATCTTTGAATTATTAAACTTGAAGAAAAAAAAGCACTAGCTCACTGAACTACCTCATGGCTGTGCTAAAACAAAATTTCAAAAGGAGAACTGAAGCAGTGAGTCAGCACGGGGAAGGCCATTTCCACTCTGAACTGTAGAGAGCTGCGCTGGCAATCCTTCCGCAGCTGGTAACCAGCATTTGAAGAGGCATCTCCTACACAGGCTAAGGGGGGATTTGGGGAAGGGAAGGATATCCTTTGGTGGCAAGTCAGAGCTTCTCAAGCTTTCAAGCAAAGAAAAGATTACAAAAGATGCGTTGACAAGAGCAGCTAGGTGCATACGAGAAGAATTGTGTTTCAGGTCAGGTTCTTAAGCCTAACTGGAGCAGCAAAAGGAAAAACAGAGAAGTGGGTAATGCACAAAGGACTGCAGAAGTGCAAGCACACACACACATCTTTCTGCACCTCTAGGCTGATATTGCTTAAATGGCTTGTGCTGTTTTTATCGACTACATTTGCTTCTCCCTGCCCTGAATTTAGGTCTTTCCAAAACATTCCTCAGAACCGTAATATTTATTCTGAATATTATCCATTTGTGAAAGGTGCAGATATACTGCAACGCCGTCACATTTTTATCTTTTAAATTAATTTAGCCTAATGATACTGCCTTTCAAAGGAGTCCTCCTTCATTTGTACTCAGCCAAGCATTCAGCCTCACTTGCACACCAAACCACATGCATGTAAAAGATGCATTATTCATCACCCTCATATGCATATGCACATTCCTCAGCAGAAGGCTGGGCAGACATTTTGTCAGCACTCCAAATGGCTTGGCCAGTAGATGTGGTGAATAACTAGGCAGGAGACTGAGCTGGAGAAACACCATCAAAATACACTGCGTAGGAGCAGGGGAATGGAAAGCATCTTGCAGTCCTTGGGATTTAAGGGATATGAAGACATGATACAGAGGGGCAAAACACAGAGAACAAGAGTGTCTCTCCATCACTGCGAGAGTGGGTTGCTTGACAGCAGGAGTGGAAGAAAGAAAAACCTGAAATAAAAGGACAAAAGAAACACTGCAGCACCTAGTGGAACAAGACTTGGAACAAACACCTTGAGAGCATAGGTGTTTGATACCTTGAAAACAAAACTTGGGCTTTCCTCTGTTTTCCCCCAAGAAGCACCTTTTTATTAGCTCTGTTTTTCTCTTACGGGAAGAATGCCAAGTTGGAGGACAAGGGGGAGCAGAAAACCCTAATAGCAAGTCCTACGCTACATTCTTTGAATCATGAGCTTTGCCTGTTAATTGGTCTTATTTCCATGAATAATGTGTTGGTATTTCACTCTGCCCATATTAGCTTGCCCAAAGCTTGAGAACTGGCTCGCAGGCAGAGTGGCCCCCCGCTGCGTTTGGATCTGTGCCTTTGCAGTTGATTCTCCATCTCCAGAGGATATCAATTAAACCCCTACTATATTCTACAGGCTGCGTCTGTTTGTGTCACACACACACAAAAAACTTATTTGACTGGAACAAGGCTTCAGAAGCACAACCTGCTGTGGGGAGGTTAGATAACAGGCTTTTAACACAGTACATGCACTTCAAACCTCTCAGACCTTTGACTTCTTGAGGCTAAGACTAGAATATATCAAGGATTTTAAATACTCTTGAAGTGACATACTGACACTACGAGTGCTTTGAAACAGAATGGCGTATTACTGAGTGATAGTGTATAACGAGCCTTTAAACTCATTCATGAAAAACATTAGAGGTTTATTTTTTTCCCCCCTCCTTCCCACCAATTTGATGCTTGGCATCACAAGTGCCATGGACTGGGGGTAGTGTCCATTTGACACTGAAACATCAGAAAAGGGGTTTTACCTTTTCAAAGCAGGTTATTAAATTGCTTCTCCTAGCAGTTAATATCCACACTTTGAAAAGAAAACCCCACACCAGTAACTCACACACAAATCAAAGATGTTAGAAACTATCAGAATAGCTGCCAAGTCCTCAGACTCGCATCCTAAATTAATGGGATAGCTGTTCCCACTTTTAAATGAATTCAGCCTGCATTATTTAGCATTTCTAATATTGGAAAGCTGGACAACCTTCTGAGAAGTCACAGTAAAGTATCAGTAAAATACTTTCTGGGGAAGACAGCTTCTATAAAAAGATGTATGCTAACTGGGATTAACCTATATTTAAAAGAATAGTAATCAGAAAGGGACATTTCATTAACAACTTTAATTATTTCCAAATCCCTATACAGGTCATACCCCATTAACACCAAGGGTTTTTTTTAATTTTAATATACTTTGCAGCTCTAAGTCATTCAAACAAACAAGAATTTTTTTTTTTTTTAAAGGAGAGGGGGAACATAGCTATAAAAAACTGGGCCTGTTTTCCGGCCTGAAAGCACAGCAACTTGCATTCCCCCCAGCCCCTATCACCTCTCCTCTCAAGGTTACAGTTCTGACAGAGCACTGTGCAGGGGCTGTGATGTAACGTTGTACTCAGGAACCTCAGCTGATGTCTGATGCCTCTAGTTCAGAGGGATGGAGTTCCCACAACCCTGCACATAACCTTGCTTTACTCTACTCATGTAACTGGAACATTTTCTTTAAGAGAATAAACTGTAAAGTTTTAACTTAAAACATTCCTTATCTTCTGTTACAAGTTGCTAGTCAATACCATTCCACGTTAAACGCAGGGTCAGTCTTGCCCAAAGGATTTGGTCACTATTGGATTAAGAGGTTTTATCAGCACAAAATTTTAATCTGCACTGCACAAGACAGCAAGGTAAAAAAGAAAGCATACTCTTTTTTTGTTGTTGAATATTGGTTTGGTTTTGCCAAGAAACCTGAGACGCTTCATCAGCCTTTTAGGAAAAGCCATAAACCCTGGCTAGCACCCAGCGATAAGGGAAAGATACACTCTAACACCTATGTCTGAGAACAGTCCACCTGAGAAACCGTCTGGTCTCATTAGTGTTGCAAAGGTCTCCTGAAGGTGAAATTCACCCCGATGTGTGTTCTGTCCCCTGGGTATATTGACCCATATGTGTTAGTGTGACTGGCACATATGTTGCTTAAAACACAGCCTCAGCAATAGGAGCTCCAATGCCTTTATCCATCAGGCAATGAAAACAATCATAAAATAATCAGACGATATTTTGCTAAACAATGCATTCTGCTAGTCACAGCCTTTCTGAAATTAAAGAGAGATTTAACATTTCTCGTTTTCACATAGTTGTACCTACAGAATAATCCAGAGATTGTTTCAGGAGTGCTGGAGTGCCAGCTGCGTACACACTGTGTGTGACTATGGACAGCGTTTAAAAAGACAGAGTTACCTCATTTTCCTGGGTGAAATCGAGAGCATCTTCCCCTGATGCAAGCAGAGTATGAAGAATCCTTTGTTTCACCTGTTCCCATTCAACCAGCATTGACTCTCTGTGATACTCCTCAGCCATAGCAAAAGTCTGTTGGGGAAAAAGAACAAGAGCTAAGGAACACAGAGAAACACCAAACAGCCTAGCTCTGCTATTAATAGACAGCTCAAAAATGAAACAGAAAATAGCAACTAGATAAACCAACCAGGTCTGCCCTCAAGAGCTAATGATGTGCTGCATACTGTTTTAACAGGCTTCCCGGCCAGGTACCGGGGGATTCAGAAAGCAGGCGTGTGTGGAATTAAGACTACTCCCACATATCCCCAGCTGGTAAAACGGAATCTGTGTCTCTTCGACAGTACTGCAATACACACAAAACTGAGGCTGGAAATCAATCGGCTTCTTTAATTTAGCAGCATGCACACAATACCCAGGTCATCCCTGATCCGTGTGGTTTGCAGCGACTAACTTCTCTAATGGCAACTAGCTTTTCACCTCCCTGCAGGCTTGCCTTACTGCATTCTGACAGACATGCGTGTTTATCACCCATTTCTCATTTTCAGGTCTTTACTAGTATACCTTGCTTATAAATGGGAAATAGGATAAAATAAAAAGTATTAAGGAAAATTAACCAGTACCAAAGAATCAGAAAGTCTCTCTCATCAGGAATGTAACTCAGGAAACCACACAGGAAAATCATATCTCCCAAGAAAAAAAAAACAACATTCTTTTACCTTTCAAATGGCTGATGTGCTATATTGTCTTCAGATCCAATGGGGGAGCTCATGGAAGGAAACAGCTTTTCCCTCAATATGCCATATTTTGGCAATAGCATTAGGACAGAGAAAATGCTTCACTACCTTTGCTGTTATTCTTGGGGTGATGCTAAACTAGCAGCCTTGAGTATACTGGCACAGGAAATAAGAATTTTTCCACTAATTCCAAATAGAGAATAAGCTATATTGGATCTTCCACTTCTATCCCTCTCCCAGCCCTCTCTGTCTTTCCCATTGCTTTGTGCTGCAGTGCACATAACTAAATGTCTTGCTTTGCTGAATAAGCTTCTCATGTCATTACAGCCCACTGTTAGGATAGCGTCAATTAAGGAGCAAAACATTCCCCAGTATAAATGAATTGATAAGAGTCAGTGACATTTGGCAAACATTTAATTATGGTGCATGTATGGAACTAGAGCATAACATTTGTCTTTATTATAGAAATTCACTTTGTACTTTCATTGTAGAATATGGGTCTTGTCCCTACCTTCACTATAATAATTTCAACAGGGTTTTAAAAATGCTCCAATAATTACAGTATAATTATACGTACTTAAAATAATTTAATGATGCTTAAGTACTATTTCTTATCATTTGAAAGAAATAAGCTTAGTTCTAAACCTGATGCCCCAAGAGTACCTGAAGGGAAACAATCGAAACATAAGCACTAAGAAGCACGTGATGACATTTCCAAACAGCAGTTTTAAGACAAACAACAGGAAGCATTTTTCCACACTGCATAATTCAATTGTGGAAATCATTGCCCCAGAACATGACAGATACCAAAAGCACAAACAGGATCAGACGAATTTCACATTAAGAAAACAACTTCCAGTTTAGAAAATCCTTAAAACAACTACTTGCTTGGAGGCGAAGAGACAGGAGATGAATGGGGGAAGGCCAGCTATCACTGTCTCTTTTCCTTACGGACTGCTTTCAAGGGCAGAAAGACAGACTCTGCAAACCCTGAGCTTAAGCAACAACTCCTGCTTTCTTACTATAGCATTTTCCTTTGCCCTGCTTAAAAAACTATTCTTTTTTTCCTATATGACTGAATTGCTTTGGACAGTGTGATGCAGCACGGTGTTCTGTCTCTTCTAGAGACACCAGAATGAAACCTTACAGCACTTCTGCTGCATAGCCTGAACGTGGTTGTATGAACACCAATCCCTGTAACCTGGAAAAACAACTACAATAAATTCACTGAGCATCATCGCCATACAGGAAGTCAGTGCACACAGCGTTTCTCAAAGAAAATAAACCCCATATCCTAGCATCATCATCTCTAGAAAAGCACCATCCACGCAGAGGGTTGGAGCAAGCGTGCTGTGCCTTACGAACAACGGCCGCTCTGTTCAGACAGATTGAACACTGTGAGCCTCCCGACTCTACAAAACATTGCAGCTGAAATACAAAATACCACTGACAATTATTTCTCCTGGAATTTGCAAACAAATATTTTCTAATGTCTAATTTCCCTGTATTGTCAATATAGTTCTCTTCAATTTCACTACTTTAAATATCTAATTTATTAAATCCTTAGAGGACCCCCCCCCCTTTTTTTTTTTTTTTTTTTTTTAAGAAAAAAGGTGCTTGCTTTCAACTTACCCTCCTCCTAGATTCTTCAATGGCTGACAGCAATGCATTATCTTTTTCATTCTTCAGGAATCCCTGCAGAAAAGGAGAAACAGATTTTCAGTTAAAAAAAAAAAAAAACAGCCTTGCACTAGCATCAGATACGTGTTGTAGTACTCAGCTCTTTCAACTCTGAGAAGTGCTCGCAGCTCTCTCCCCAGTCCACTCCCGAGAAGTTTAAAGGTCACTTCACTTCACCAGAGGTACAGCAAGATGCCCATACAGAGCAATGTGAAAATGAAAATGCATTAATCCCCCATTTTAATATGCATTAAATCCTAGTGAAATGTCCTCCTTCTGTTCTCTTTTATCTCTGTGTCCCAGCAAGTGCTTCCTCTTGCTCTCCATTTGAGGGAGCAAGGATGAAACCTGGAAGGAGCGATAAGCCAAGATAAGATTGTTGGACTTGAGTACGTTGAAAAAAATAAAAAAGGTTTAGACTTGGCAGCTTCAGGGAGGAGTAGAGCTCTTGCAGGTCTGATAGGAACTGTGAAAAACAGTCTTAAAAACAGTCAGTTGAGGAAGGATGGAAATAACTAAACAGTTGGAAAGCATACAGGAAAAGTTTACCACACAGCTTCACCTCATGCATACAGCTGGAATGGGTAAAAAAAAATACATAAGAATTGTATTTTTAATTTTCAGCGTATCAGTAAATGTCAAAGAGGCCAGGTGCTCAAATATCTTCATTTTGCATTTTCACTGTTATATCACTAATTAAACAAACCAAGTTGATTTGTACTCTCAGGCTTCAACTTAATCATTATTCAAGTCATAAAAAAAAGGAAGAGAAGCCTTTGTCTCCCTCTGAAGTAATCAACTATAACATCATCAACTCCACTGAGTGCTAATACCTTAAGAGTGTATACACTCCCTCCACAGCATTGAAGTTAAGAGCTGATAACAAAACCAGGCAGTGGGAACTCAACATTACCGTGCCTTAGTCTTTTAACAACGCGGATACAGCCTTGCAGCAGTGCCTAACCAAACCTGTCAGGAACCAGGAGGCCTTTGTGCCCTCCATTCCCCACATCTTCCTGCAAACAGCTTGTTCTGCCCCAACAATCTGACAGTATCCGTATTGATCCATACAACCTAGGGAAAGCTCAAGATCTCCAGAGGATGGATGCTGCAGTAAAGAAGAAATTTGTTGTCATGAGAATTTGGACCTTTGGGAAAACATTTATATTTATGATCAGTCTTAGAAACAGTCCTGCAGCAGCATTACACACAGCCACGGGTATCGTGCTTATTTACTACTTACTTACTTCTAGGAGGGAGGAAGGCTTGAAATTTCCTCAAAATAAAGAAATCTGCTGCACAGGTGTGGTGTCTGCCTTCCTGCTACCCAGCAACAGAACGGGCATTGCACCCTTCTGAAATATGTAGAATATGCATCTGAGCTATGGGACAGCCTGTGACCCCTCTCAGCTGGAAATAGGAATGCGACCCCTTTCTGCATACCAGACAGAGAATGAACTGCCAGCCTCCAAGACAGACGGACATGTGACGTGCTCCCCTGAGAAACAGCCCTGGAATTACATATGGAAGAGAGCAGGCACTTCTACACAGCCTATTCTTCACTGCATCGTCCGACATGTCCTGCTTTATTTTTAGAGAATGCCTGCAGAGAAAGCTCAGTTACAATCTGAAAAAGGGAACCTAAATCCAGATCCTTGCAGATGTCTGGGGACAACCATTACAGCAGCTGTCACCATGGGAAGGGCTGCCGCAGTCACCTAACCGGGTCAAGACCCGATCTCGCCTCCATGCAGGAGAGGCAGGGAGGGATGGAGACATGGCTTTGTAAGGCCTGTCCATGTCTGCAAAAGTGGAAGGGCTTTAGGAGGGCAACAAATAATGCTTTTTTTTGTTTGTTTCCCTGTCTCCAACCTCAATTGGAGAAAAATTATCTGGAATTCTAACAAGCAGTGCTTCTAGACCTTCAAAGCACACACCAACACAAGCAGAAAACACAGCCACATTCTGACAATAGGGATCCAATGCTGCAGAGAACACCATGTGTGCTGTACCCTATAACAATGCTTCCAATTTTACAGGTAAAAAAAGCCCACAGACAGCCTTACAGCTATCCGGATGTGATGCAAGGTGCTGAGCACACCAAGGCAGGCACTGCAGCTTGCAGAGGCACTGGGTGCCCTGGCTCCCTGCTTGCTCTGCGAGCGCTGGGCTCCTGAAAGCCCAACGAGACAAGTCCTACCGCACTGCCCTTGGTCCTCTCCTCTCTCCTTGGAGGGATGCACGCCCTGAGCTGAGCAGGTACCTGCCTAGAAAGGTAGACAGCATTGAGGGTAATCGGCGGAGTAATTTAAGATGTACTTGAACTTCCCTTGAAGTCCATAAATCCAGGGCGAGTATCCTTCTTAATGAAACCTCCCAGCTCCCAGCAAGTTCACTAGGCCTGTGTAAGGGATTACATTATACTGAATGCTAATTAAGGGATGATAATTGTCTTCTTCAATCTCAAAAACTACTCCTTTTGCAAAGGAAAATCCTCACACATTCCAAATAATATCTGTAATGCCTCACCGAGAAAAGGTACATTTTAAAAAGGCTGTCCTATGCCTCGCGCTAAACATTATGACTGGAGCATGACAATTGCTGCTTGAGTTAATTACAGGTTAATTGTTAAACCTCAGAAGAGGGAGGTTCAGTAGCTGATGCAGGGGCTCCTGCTATTGCTCATGAGACTGCTTCTGCTTAGTTAGACCAAACAAGAGCTCCTCCTAGGGTTGTCACTCTGGGCTTTGGCGGCCAAAATTTCAGACGTTAAGGAAGTGAGGAGTGTCCGGGTGCTGTAACAGTATTTCTCCACTGGGTTTACTGCATTGCCACCTAGTGGTGTGCTACTCTTGGTCACCGGACCTTTGGATTTCATGGATGTACATAAATGCACACAAATGTCCACCTGCTATAAGGAAAAGCAGAGTTCTCTGCAACAACGGTTGGCAGAAAGATAGAAGAGATGCGCTTTATGCTAGAGAATTTTGTTCCTCAAAAATGCCAGGACACATAACAGCTTTAAGGGTTTGCTATCTATAGAGTCTGAGTCTTGAACAGTGTTAGTTGTGATCACCGAGTTGTACCTGCCCTAAAAGCTTTCTGCAATCCCAGAGGCAAGATTTGACTTTGCCATGGATGCCTGCAGCCAGTGTGAAGGATATGGAGATATGGCATGCAGCACGCGCAGGGGACTAAGGGAGTACACGACCCGTATCACATATCCCCCTCACAGGGGAGATGCTACTGATTGAACAATAAGCAACAAGACATTGTTTCATATTTGGTACCTAAAGAGAGAAGCAGGAGAAGAACACAGATACTGTTAGGAGACAAAGGGCTATTTCACAGCAGCAGATGGCAAAGACAGGAATAGCCAACACAAGCATTGCTGAAACCCCAAAGGTGAAAGAAATCCTCCCCTTGCAGCTCTGTGCACAAACTTTGTCATTGCAGGGATCCCAGTGGAGCTGGGATTTTGCTTGAAAACTAAAATTTATCTTATTTCCCTGAGGCAGGTATAAGCAAAAAGCTCACAGAGCTCATGTCGCATCACGCTGTCCTGCTTTAGTGAGTGGCGTTCAATTTTCCTCTCTGTTACTGTGGGACTCCCACACAGTCTTCCTGCGCCTAGTTTGGAAGGGAAGCAGCACATCTCCAGCACAGGTTCTCTGCAACGCTTGCTGCTGCATGTTTCCTACACGTGATTTGTACAGTATCTGATGAGATGGCGTTCACAAAACAGGGACACAGGCATAGAAATACACCCACTCTCCCACCTTCAGGTTCCCATTTCCCAGCTAGTCCCACTTATTCTTGCACAACTGCTGGCTCCCAGTATCTTTCCCCAGCACATTCCAGCTCCTCCTGGATCTCTTATCCCTTGGATTCCAGTCCGATCTCCCACTCTCCCTCTTTGCTAAAGTCCAGCCCCACTCCGCCTTGCTCGAGGATGGTTTGCAGGAGCGGCCCCACTGGTGGGGGGCAGGACCCCTGAGAGGCCGTGCCATTTCCCCGTTCCCGCTCTGCTCATTGCTCCACTGTCATTTCTCATCTCAGGCAACTGCTGCCTGACACAGCCTGATGTGACAGGAACCAGCACCTGCCTTGCTCCAGCCTGAATTCCAGCAAGAAAGCGTTCCAGTAACTAATCCATTATCCGTACAAAAGGGCAGGCGTGAACTGATGCTCTCTTTCTGACAGGAGATTGAAAGTCTCTCCCATTTAACGCAGTAAATGAGGTTAGTAAACTCTCTCCTGGCTGATAGAAGTCTCTTAATTACTTCCATCAGCCAGGCCATATTTTTAATACCTGATCTTAGTATTCAAGCTGTCAAGAGAAGGTAAATGTTGCCAAATAGTATACTGAGGCCTTGGATGCTGACAGCAAGGCTTACTTTTTCACTGGCAGGGGAAGAAAGGAGAAAGTGAAACGAACAATCTGGGGCCATTTCAAGTCAATTGCTCTTTCATTAAAACATTTTCAAGCACTGGGCTTCCAGTAGATTCAGTGACTCCTGCAAAGGACCAGCAGGGATGATGATTATACATTTAACAACAACAAAAAACCCAACCCAAAAACCCAGAACAAAACAATCTTCAGCAATGATTTGGGAACAGTAGCTCCAGATGAAGCACCTGATTTCATTATCTCTACTGCAATTTTAAGAAAATATTTTCTAAATAGAAGCCTACTGCAAACATGCACATGTCTGAGCACACTCCCGAGGCGGTGCAGCCTGGCACCGCCCTCCTGGCCATGCTCTCTCTGCAAACAGAAAATGAAGCAAGACTACCTGGAACCCACTGCCACAGCAACAGACTACAGTATATAATATTATTGCTTTTTTTTTTTTAATCCAAATGATGGTTTATGCTGACACAAGCATCAATGCCTGCTGGCTGGCTTTAAACAGATGGGCCAACAGGCCCATGAGCAACGGTGTGGCCAGCTAACGTGTTCCTGAGGATGGGGACACGCTGGGGTAGCAGGGGCAATACCTCTCTGTATTCAGACTTTCGCATGCATTGCACCAGCATCTCTTGGAAGCTTCTGTAGGTCTCCTAAGATTTGTTTTGCGGGAAGCATCAGCTTTTGTAAGAACACCCAGCCAAGCCGCTTCACTACGTACCCTGGCCTGTGTAACAGAGTGTCCCCCAAAGCAGCTGCCCAAAGATCAGCTACTGAATGCAATGAGCTACGTGAAATCAGCTTTCTCCTTAGAGGACTTCAGATGGCAAAATCGCTACGGGGCCAAAGCAGACCAAGAACCCAAGTGCAGAGATCCTCACAGAGGAAGAGGATTCAAGAAAGAGGGATTTACCAGTCAGCATCACTTCAAACTGCATGAGAGAGAAGGAATGAGTCATGGTACAGGTGCAAAGGTCCACTGAAACGGAAGGTCCGACGAGGCTCGTCCCACAGCTGTATAGTGCTCAATCCAAGGATTTAGCAATATAAAATTTTCCTAGCCTGAGACAGTTGAGCTTGTCAAACCACATCATACATTTCTCAAGTTACTTACCATGTGTTTAGAATGGGAATTCTTGCAACATTTTCCTAAAACATTACTTCACTGTTGACTAACAGGAGAAAAAGCAGGGAAAAATCAGCAGGGTTTACAGTTTGCTAAGACCCCAGAGACAGTTGTTGCATCAGAGACTTTCAAAGCAACAGCCCTGTTAAAGCTTAACAGGGAAAAACATGCAGACTAACAGCTGTAACACAAAACTGCGCTAATACAGCCCAACACCGGGCTTGGGCAAGATTTGCTGCTCCACCACCTGCCTTCGCAGGGGTCTTACCGCACACCCCCCCCCCCACGCACCGTAACTGTGCCCCACACTTGTAGTCAATACTCACATTCAGTTTGTTTGAAAACCAAGGTAGGAGAGCTCTTTTTTGCACCCTGCAAGCAGGTAGCATTTCAGTGGCAGTAAGTCATTAAAATATACAAACCCTGGCTTAATCTTTGCTCTATTGCGTGACTAGCAACAATTCAAAACACCATTTCACTTTTTTTTTTTGAGCAGCTTTCTACTCCAGCAAAATCAAATTTTGCAGAGCTGCAGTACTGTCTGCTTTCATGATGGTGGAGCAGCAACATGGACCTCGCTCTGGCAGCAGCAAGACTCGATGCACACTGTGCTAGAGCTGTGCTAGAGCCTGTGTGCGCTGGCAATGCGCACAGCTCCCCGCGCACGCTCAGCCGGCGGCAGTACGCGCTGCAGAATGAAGAAGGGGCACCGCCATTTGCCCACAAGCCTTCAACACATTGCGTGCAGTGGGAAAGATGCACAGTGGCCACCTTCACTGGAGACAAGTTCTGGGGCAGGAACAGGGCATCCCTGCCCCACCATCGGCATGCTGCTGATGTAACACTTGGTTTTGAATGCGGCCTTTAATCTGTGTAGCACAGCAAGCCTTAGGTGAATATTTACAAAGTGCTCTCTGCCACAGGTTAGTGCTGGCAATGCAAAAGACTAGTGAATGTTTTATTACTATTTTACTGTTTTAGACTGTTTGATCTGTGAAATGCATGCAGGTTTCACAGTAATCTTCAGACAGTATCCACGAACACTGGATTTCACTGTGTTGGATAAATATCGTTATTCCTTCTAGCCGTGACAGGAAAAACTCAAACTGCCGAAAGAAGTGCTCCTCAGGATATCACAGATCAGCTCCTATAACAGAAGCAGGGGCAGATGGTGCATGCTCTTTGACTCTTGCTGGGACCATTTGGATTTGGCAAGTGAAGACTGGAGATGTGCTCCTTAGACATACAGGCTTCAAGGGAAGGAATACAAATAGCTCTTAGCTCCTGCTCCAGCTGTGAGACCATCCATGAAGCACAGAAGACTAATAACAAGCCATCAGTTAATATCAAGGCATCTCCCAGCACTGGGAGCCACCATCGCATCCCACACCCAGCCGCAGTCCTCTGAAACGCATTTGCGGTATGCGGCCATCAAGGAGAGTGCAAGGTGTTTGCAGCAAATATAAGCAACATTTACCGTGACATATACAGGGAGCACAGCTTTGTCACACTGGAAACGTCTAGAAAAATAGCCCTGCTCAGATTTCCTGCTGGAATATGGTGCCAGGCGCCCACACAACAGCTCCAAAATGGAACTCTCTGCTACACAGCACTGCTTGTTCTGCGTATAAACAGAGCTCAGAGCCGCTGGCATGAAACACTACTCCGTTCAATTTTAGTTTCTTCTAATTCAACATACGATGCTCAGTGAGTTCAGGCTTTCATGCACTGAGGTCTCAATATTTCCCTTCAAATTGTACTTAAAAGTGGCTTAACTCCTAACATAACATGGAAATCATTGCAGTGTTCCTACGCATTTTAAGATTTTACAAAATGTCAGAAGTTGCCAAGATTTAACAAACCCAAGCATAATGATTGAGTGAAACAAGACACTTGGTTCTAAAAACCACCTAAATATATCAACTACTATAATATATGTAATTTATATATTACTTACACAGTGTAGCTAATTATTAAAATATTAGTAATTACCCATACTATTTGTTGTGTCTTCCCTCTTCAGAGTGAAGCCAAAATAACTTCAATTACACAGATTAATCTCTTATTCTCAGGCTCTGAAAATCTTTGCCGTGTCATGTTGGGCTGCACAGCGCATGGGAATGCTGCTAGAAGTGGGTTTAGTAGGCTTTTTTTCAAAGTCACAAACATTTTAATGGCATAAAACTAAGATAATACCTTTTTTTTCATCTAAAGTTTTACAGTGAAGTTGCTCTGAATGAGGTTCTCTTCCACATACAATTATCAGACTCCACTGCACAGATCATTTTTGACAGCAGTTGTTAAGGCAACACCGAAATTGTGTAAGCAACAGTGCTACCTTCTCTAGCGATCCTCTCTTCCTCCCCAGGCATATAGCATTTTCTTTCCCCCTACGATGCAACTGGGAGCTGTTCAGTAAGAATCCCAGGTCCTACCAAGCTATAAAGCATGAAGGAAAACCATGCAATAACAAAACAGAGTCTTGAATAACCCTAACCTGCTTAGACACCATGCAAAGAACAGGAGGAAAAAAAACAATGAAAAAAAAAACTGGACTAGAGAAAGAAGGTGGACAGACTCCTGCCTGCCAATTATGGCAGCTGGAAACATTATTCAAGAGCCACCAGAAGGAGGTTGTTCAGCTGGTACATGGCACCTGAAAGCATCCCAGACAGCGTTTCCATTTACCTTAATAAAGAAATGAAAATGTCCCAACGGCAATTAAATGCAATGTCACCTCCCTTGGAATACACCTTAAGCAAGAGCAGCTCTCTGCGCAGATCAGGCCAGCAGGACCCACAGGAAGCCCATCTACTTTGGCACGGGTGTTTCACCATCAGTAACGGCGTCAGCACAGAGCAAACGAACAATCTGAAATCTGAGCTCGTTCGTCAAATTTCCAAATACACGTTTATCTGTTTTTCTCAATATTTTTAAATGCAGAGAGGAGACCACGGTGTGGGGCTTTGCTCAGTGCCACGACAAGTCTCCTCCCTGTGCTATAAGTGTCCTTGTATTAGCATCCCAATTAAAAAATGCAATCCTACAAAAATCCTAAATGCATCAAGGGATTGACAATCAAAGCAAAACTCAGGGCTTTGGCTCTTTTTGAGTTTATTTTCAATAAACTAAATCTAAGGTAATTCCAATGGGCTTGAAATCCACAATGTAACCTTATATTAAAAATATTTATAGCAATGCAAACAAAGAATTTCTGCTCGTCCACTGGACTAAGCTATTACATCCGCCTCGTTGGTATACTTTTTAAGGGAATACTGAGAAAAATCCTACAGATTTAAGTTATTTAAAATCTTAATTTTATAATCATAACTAAGCCTGTAATTTAATACCTCTTGCTGAAAACATCCTCACATCAGGCAGGATGCCCTCAAATCAAGCCACTGAAACTAATTTCACTGATGACGCCATTTTCTTTCTTTCACTGCCATTTTAGCATCGTGGTTACTCCATATTTTCCTCAAGAAGTAGCTGGGCATTCTTGCCCCTCTAAGAGGAAGCCATGCTCAAATAACGCAGTGACAAACAAAACCTGTACATTGAATTTCTGCCCGTGTCAGGTCCTTGCACGGCAGGGGCAGGGACGAAGCAGACAGTTGCCATTGCAGACCACACCTCAATTTACTGTACCGAGAGCTGGCAAGGAGTCTCCTGAGATGGTGTAAGCTGAGAAACCAGCCACTGGAAACCTGTCAGCACCGCACAAAAAACTGATAAAAGCCGAGGAAAGAGGAGCGTCCAGCCCTGTTAACAGGAGGATAGGCTTCTCTCTGAAAATCACAGAAAACACTGGCTAATAAGGGAGTAGTTTGAAAAGAACCAGGCATAAAGGAGACGTACTGACAAGCTTGCAGTGTCTGTCGCTGGACTAATTGTACATTAGCATCAACATACAGGACCGCACAAAAAACTGATAAAAGCCGAGGAAAGAGGAGCGTCCAGCCCTGTTAACAGGAGGATAGGCTTCTCTCTGAAAATCACAGAAAACACTGGCTAATAAGGGAGTAGTTTGAAAAGAACCAGGCATAAAGGAGACGTACTGACAAGCTTGCAGTGTCTGTCGCTGGACTAATTGTACATTAGCATCAACATACAGGCAGCTAAAATAACCCACTTAACCTGGCAGCACAAAATTAATTTCTCCAGATGCAGCATTAACATCTGCAAGCCAAACTGCCATTCCTATCAGTCGATGAAGTACTTTCCAGCCTGAAATAGCACATTTCTGATGGAACACCAGCAAGAGGGACAAAATATTAAGCCAACTTGCTAGTCATTAACACCCAGTCTCCTCTAACCCACTTCTGCACATTTTAGTGCAGTCCCTCAATCTCCCCCCACCCTGTCAGTGCTTTATCCCTCTGTCTGGGTGGGAGCACATAACCTTGCTGTTTGTGAGAAACAGGGGTGTTCTCAGGCTTTTTTGGAAAGAAAACACATTACTGGTATTTGCACGTCTTCCTTCACAATTTCAGATGTATAAAAATAGTTAAATGCCTTCAACTGTATGTAAGATAAAAAATTTTCAAAATTGGTTGTCTTTACCTCCTGTGGATGCAAGTAGCGAGCCTGGCAGCGCTGAGCCTGATGCTTTCCCTGTTCCCAGGCTGACTCAAGCTGAAGGATTTCGGCTGCCGTGCCCCCATCCCAGAGCAGAAAGCCTGTGTACCGCCTTCCTGAACGTTCCTCAGGAGCACTAGTAATCTTTCTGCTTCAGTTAAAAAAAAAAATAAAAGAGAGCCAAGCAAAAGTCTTCCAACCCCCATCAGTATTTCAGACACAAAGTGATGCATGCAGCAAACGCTCGCTGCCTCGAAGGGACAACGCCTGCTTCAGAGACATCAAAATCCTGTCAGCACTGCAAATGCAATAACCAAGTTAAACCAGGATGCAAATCCTAAGCCCCAGCATAGGTGGACAGGTGGCTTTCCTTAGTGCCGCACCTCCACAATGGGGTTTCCCGGAACATTTCTATTACAATTTGAAGTCTCCCAGAAAAACCCACATAGAGAAAGAAAACCTTTCCAAAGTTAAATCTACTGTATTTCACTGACAGTGGCTGGCCAACACTCCAAAGAGCCACAATTACATGCATCAGTGTGAAGAATACTAGTTCGTTTCTTTTTTGTTTAAAATATGCACTGCAGTGTCAAGAAAATGAGCAAATTTAAAGTTCAACCCTCTTAGAGATGATTTAGCAAAATCATCCACCTGAGTTAGAAGAACAAGCCCAAGTCAGCTAGCCCATTCCTCCTAAAGATTTGTAAATAAATCATAGCTACTTTGTTCACCTAATAGGTATTTTCAACATGGCAGTGTGTCCCTTGGAATAAATATAAATATTTTACTGACAGTGAAAGCAAGCAATTTAGAGGAGCTCATATGTGTCATGGTATCTTTAAATCCTCAATTCAAACATGCTGTGGTCTTTAGAAATGGTGTTTCCTTACTACATTACTGATACATTTCACAAAGTTAATTATTTAAATTAGCTATGAATTATTAATTAGATATCATTAAAATAAAAAAACAAGTCTAGAATATGCCTGTTACAATTATACAACTTATATCTTAAAATGCTAGACATTATAAAGCTTGGAGAGAAAAGCATGTATTAAAATTCTCTGCTGCAACAAATGAGATAATAAACACTATTATTTCTCCTAGTGTGTAATAAACCTAAGGTTTAAACTTTCCTGACTTTGACTTGAGGCACGAGAACAGCATACTAAGGATACACCGGAGACAAAAGGTTTCCATTTTTCTCCTCCGGCTGTACTCCACCCTTGCTAAGGGACTCTCTAGCAGTGCATGCCTTTATTTGCGTGTTGCATTAACAAGGCGCACAAGCTTCTGGACTATAATGTAAATGAAATGCCAACTCCAGATGCTGCCAACAGGTATCTCAGAAAGCCCCGCTATAAGAGACCCACAGCTAATTAATAATTATAGTGGCTCAGTCATTTTTTTTTTCCATACATTAATTTATGGCGCTTAGTTGAACTCTGTCTCCCACCCACTTCAGACAAAGGAAAATAATTTGCCACACTGTACCAGCTGCAAGGATAATTGAGCTGTCTCCCATACGGGGTCAGTAGAGATGGCTTCCTCCATCTTTTCACACATGCAAACCACACATTTCATTGTCTTTTACTTGACTGAGCTGCTTTTGTGGCAAGACCCCCCTGAGCACAGGTAATCTGGTTTAAAAGAGGCAACTTTCTGGCCATGCCATGCCACTGTTCCCATGTCTCCCCTTCTGAGCAGTTCAGACATTTCTCAGTTGACAACAGGAGGAGCATTGAAGATGGCATATAGGCACCTCAATATTTGGGGAGGGAACCCCAAAGGAGGCAAGTCATTCTCTGCTGCAAGAGCCCAGGCACCGTCCTGCACAGCACATCTCATTAACCTCCTTTCTCCAGACAGAGAAATAGAATTGAAAGGAGAAAAAGCAACCTACCCTCTACTTTTGTCCCCACCAAAGGCAGGCACAGCTTCCAGTTTGCACGCAGCCTCCGAGTCCCTGGATCTGAGAGTATTAAATCAGCTGCCACCCACCCACGGCCACCACATTTATATAAATGTTAATTTCCTGACTGCTTCCCCTTACTATGATTTTACTGGCTTAACCCCTTTCATAACACATCCGATTCACTTCAAAGAGAGATGGGGCTAGGCTGCAAACTCCAGATATACTTCATCACCTCGTTTAAGAAACTAACAGAAAAAAAAAAAGCAAATCTCCAAGGGTCTTTGTTTACTTGGGGAAAGAAGTAGTAGTATTTCCTATCTTATTTTCATCCCACATTTGAAATCCTTACTTCAAAATAAAATGAAAGAAAGTTTAGCGTGTCTTCTAAATAAATCATAAGTGCATCTGTAGGAACAGAGGGAACAGAAAGGACCAAGATCTTTCCACTACAATGAAAACTAAGAAAAATCATACAATCAAGTAGCATCTTTATTTTTTGTTTGAAATACTTCCATTGACATTTCATAGCCTAAGGAAGGGAAAACAGGAATAAAGCCATTCAGAAAGTTATGCTACTGTATTCCTGCTTAAATGAAAAGCAAAGTCAGCAATGTCAGAAGGGTCTTGAAAAAGGCACCACGACTGAAACCCAAAGCAGACCCTGGACTGCCCCACCCAACAGCTGCTCTAGCAAGGACTGTTAGCAGGTACAGCCACAGACCTTGAGGTTTCTTTTCTGCAAGCAAAGGATGATTTCTCCAAAACTACCCACCTGTTCTCTTTAATTACCCACCTACAAATTTAAACAGCCTTCAGCCACAGCACAAAGAAAAACCGCCACAGAAGACATGTGAAGGAAAACTCTCCCTTATCAAAGCAAGCTTTTAACCTTCATTTTATATATTTTCAATATATATATTCCTACCTGTAGATCTCAGTATTGAGGAGTTACAAACCTGTTAATGCTGTCTGTAACTGCCACACTTCAGTTGCCTGGTATTGAGGCTTACACAGCTGTATCTTTCTGTATTAATGCTCAAGTTTTCTCATCTTTAAAAAAAAAAAAATTCAAATCTAACCTGCAAGTCCTGAAATGGCTGAGACAGTCAGGAGTCCAGCGAGACAATAAGAAAGCAGCTGCTTTCCACGGCTCAACACCACTGCCTGTAAAGCATCTATATATTTTTTTCCAGTGGTGCTTTATTCAAATTCTAGGGAAAGCATCAGTCTGAAACCAGTAACTGATGGGAGTAACAGTTTATAGGTTACAGAAGGATATTTTATTGTTAACGGACTGTACCATGTCAGAATTAGGAGGGGGTGAGGCGGCAGGCAGGCAAGAGGAGAGAGATGCTACTTTTTTTTTTTCCCCGCGCCACTGCAATTACTCTGATGTGAATTTTTGATGACTTCCGACATATTGCATGGTTAATAATCGTTTCAGCTGTCATGTTTGGTTAATGTGGAAAATGCATTTGCTGCATTGTGATGCAGCACTCCAGCCACAGATTGTAACACCAGTTGTGAAGCTATTCCCTTAACTGAGCTGCATGAATTTGCACATACCATGAGGCTGAAATAAATGGTAGTTTGATTTTATACAGCAACAGAAAGCTTCTGCCATCTTAGACCTGCAGAGCTGTCGAAACAACTTGTACAGGCAAATAATTTTACTGCACATTAATTGGTGTCAATGTTTTTTAAAGGAGAGTTTTGATTCCCTATTGTTTTTCTGGGTTTGGTTATTTAGCAGTTAAAAGACTTAAGATACTATTTACATTAAACATCACTCTTCTTTGCAGCTTTGAGCAGGTTATTTAATTGTAAGCATATATGCCTCAATGAAACTGTCAGCACTCCAGAAACACAGCCTGTTATTAATACAGGCTCAGCATAACTACTTCTTCCTCCTTGTGATACTGACAAACGTGGTTTTACACATAACGCTGTCTTACAAACCATTACATACCGGGGTGAAAATACGCTGCTTACAAATAAAGAGGATTTTATCTGCAAAGTGCCACTTCTTCACCTACACTTTAAACATCAAGCAAAAAGTATAAGGTTACGTAAAATATGAACATGTGCCTTTCATTGTCACCAATGGAAAAACAATGCTGCAAGCAATCGTGCAATTACAAGAGGGGATGTAAAACAGCCGAGATGAAACCATGCTAAGAGCCAGTCACCCGATGATTAAAGTCAGGCCAGTATATTCCAGCAGTCAGGTGATGCTGCCATCATTACAGTGCAGAAAGCCAGAGAAAAATCGAGAAACGGACCACCCCCATCTTAAAGAAAAAAATTAGAAGCACCCAAGAAATAAGGAATATATTTGCTAATAGGCAAAACGTACAACCATGAAGAAGTGTTTCACAAATCATGAGCAAAACACTCTCAGGTGGTTCCTTCCACAGGTCCCAAGTGCACATTTAACCCACGGTGCCAACACAGCTCATGTCCATCCGCAAACTGCTGGTGACACTCCCAAATTCAACGTAGTTTCTTTTTAAATCCCAGACCGACAGCCCTGCTGCAACAGTACTGCATTTCATAAGTCAGTAGTTCTGCTTGCTGAATGCACGTCTCATAACTGCAAACACACATACACACAAAAAATTCCAGATTTGGGATATCAGTTTAATTTAACGCAGCACAGAAAGCTATCAGAAGAGTGCTTTACTGTGCATCAGCACTGACGTACCTGCAGAATCACCACCCATACCACCACTTCATTATTTCCACTTTTGTTTTAATTAAAACAACACTGCAGGGGTATAGGTTGGACACAAAGTACCAATAAAAGTGGTGCAGGATGTTTTACACAGAGAAAAAACTGAGTCTCTGAATTAACATCATGCTCTAGTCTGGGAGCAATTCCAGTGAACAGCATTATGTCTGTAGAAGGTGCTCTGTGACTCAGGTTTACCTACTCCAACAACAACGCTGGGCACCTTGCACATTTCAGAGCTTCACAAGTAACAGAGTAGGCTCTTAAATACAGCATATCTCGGCTTTGAAACTAGCAAACTTGATCCTAAGGGTGATTTTCCTCAAACCAGTGCAAGAGCAAACCCTCCCTGCTTGTGACCAGACAAACACTGTAGTGAATACCTGAATCCTTGCACCAGGAGTCTTGTGAGTGGAGAGAACGGGTCCAAACCCACCAACATTCTCAGAGGAAAACCTCAGTTTTCATTGCAGGGGAAACCGCTGATCGCTACCAGCTACACCCAAGACTGCAAGCAAGGCCCATTTTGAGAGGGGAAGGACGTACATTCACAGGAATACCTCTGGCATTCCTCCTGCATTTCTGAACATCCACACCTGGCAGTGTCCCTGCAGCTGTGCTTGCCTCGGTAACCTGCCACTCTCCTCACACACACTTGTCAGTTTTTGAATTGCTTCTCCCCCTACTTACCTCTAGTTTCATAACCCACTAGTGGTGCAGAGCCAAAAGCACAGGGGATACGTAGAGCTATTGCCTTCTAGCCAAACCTTAAAACAGGTAAAAAGGGCATTACCTGGAGAGACAGCCAGCTCTTTGGGACAGGCTGCAGCCTCATCAGAGATTTCAGGAGTGTAATGATCCATCTGGAGCTGCTAGCCACAACTTTAAAGATGCTGCTTTTATCAACAGACATTCTCTGCTATGTTCTGGCCATGTAACGGTACTGCAGAAGCTACTCCCAACTGCAGAACTATGCATTACAGATCAGCACAGGGTTGGTTATGTTTTTTGTTTTTATTTTATGTATTGCATTGCCAGCTCATGCTGGCAAGCTTTCCCGGTGCGGCTCAGCACAGCAGTGTCTCCCCTTACTTATGGGGTGCTTAAAGCAACAGCTTTGAGGGTTACAAACAGAAACTACTCACCCCAAATGGCTGTTAGCGTTAACGATTCTGAGTGGTAACCCAGCTAAAATGTCGGAACTGCTATCTGTTTCACTGCCAATCAATTTAGTGGAGTGTTCAGCCTGCTCACACATCAGTCACGTCTGCGCTCAAATGTGACTGCAGGAGGAGAAGGGAGAAAACTACTGCTCAGGGCTGCTGGGCCACAGCTAAGGAAAAATCATAAAAGTTTTCCTTCTGAGTAGAAAGCATCATATCCCTAAGAGAATGATGAAGAAAGATCACACAGAAGCTGTTGGAATACGAATACCCTCCCCTGTGTTGGGATCTCTGGGTGTCCACAATGACCTCCTTCTCTCTTTTAGGTACAGCTGCATCTCTGGAGTGAAGGGAGATTTCTTCACCAGAACTACAAAAATCCAAGATGCTATCACTCCTACTTTAAATTCAAGAAAAACACATAAAACGTGCCAGTCTACAATCGCTGTAATCTCTTCTCCCTTTTCTTTCACAGTCTTGCACTGGGCAGGGGTAAGGAATAATACGAACAGCATCCCCGGATCTGCTCCTGTATTAGCTCCTTTTGAAGTCCTACAGCTGCAACGCCTGCGATCATCAGCAAGCATCCAGCAAAAGTAAGAGACATCGCTGGCAGCGAGTTAAAACAGCAATAGGTAGCTCCTTCCCAAAAATCTTTTTTTTTCTGCTTAATCTAGCACTGTAGCAGCAGCAAATACTGCACTGTCATACTGGGTGTGGAGAGCGCCTTAAAGCATTAGCTCCCTCCTCTCTGCAAGGCTGGCAGGGTGATTATCCAGCATCAATGACACGCTAGGTCTCTTCAGAAGGAGGGCTGTCGTACCCCAAAAGCTGCCTCTGTTTGCAGCTCTGCACACTCATCCTCTGCCTTCAGATGTGGAAAGAGGAGCTGGACTGTTCAGGAGTCCAATTCAAACTGGCTGTGGTGAAGAGGACAGGACTAAAATCCAGGCAAACACTTTCACATCAATAAGATTATATTCACCTGCAAACAGCACTGAGCAAGAAGTCAGATGGGCTGAGTGTATTACTGGGCTACTGGCCTGCCTGGCAAGGAATCTGGGCTTTAGGAAAAGGGCTAACTTCCATGGACGAAGAGAAAGTAAGTTATCCAGAGTCAAAGCAAAACTAGAACTGGAAAGTGACCAGCTCCAGTAACATCACAGAAAGCTGTCTTCTCTCAGGGGAAAATCCCCAGCTCGCTCAGACTGGGAGTCGCTGGCTTATTATAGAGCTCAAAGGAGACCTGAGTTTCACCACAGTGTTCTGGGGCTAAATTTGCAACAAACAAGAGGCAGGACGTAGACACACAGAGTGGGAGACACCCCTGAGAGCACGGATGGAGGAGCGCTGCTTCGCGTGACCAGGCGCATTGGGGCTGCAGGGGGGAAGAAACACAAATCCTGTAAAATTGGAAAAGCGCCGGTCCCAAGCAGGGGAGAGGCGGGGGGCAGCCCAGCCAAGCAGAGAGGATTAGCACCAACACTGGCAGCGCTGTTCCTGCCATCCACACCCCACAGCCCAATTAACGGTATCATTTGTCAGGATGAATGGGGAACTTACACTCAATTCGGCAATTTGACAGGGTGTCACTGAACTGCCTCACGTCCATATTTATCCAAGAGGCGAGAGTAGGAACCAGTTTTAATTAGAGCCTTTTTAACAAAGAACTGAGGGTATTACCCATGCTCTCACCATCCAGCCATAATTGAGATGTAATCGTTTAAACAAAGCGCAACAAGTGTCCATTTACCCAAAGCCATTGTTAAATATCTACTAGGAGATTATTTTCAAAATTATAATGTGCCACGAATATTCAAACCACCTTCCATCTTTAGCATTAAAAAGAATAATCACCTTTTTTAAAGAAAAATAAGACAACAAAAAACACAACTGGAAGCCAAACAGTTATTTTGCAGCTGAATTTGAGGAGTGTTTTAAACATGCCAATGCTCATTTAAAAGGATGGGGGGAAAGAATTGCTGGCTCTGCTTTTGGGCCATTAAACTCTGCCTGGAAAGCCCTCTTTTGTACAGCATTAGTGTGTGCTGTAAGTCTGTAATTATGCAGAGAACATGTTAATTTTTAATTCAGAATGCTAACCCCTTTTTTATATAACAAGCCCTGAATGTCAATCCCTCTCGCAGATGACTGCAAGCACCAACATGACCAAATTCAGCTCTCGGTAGTAAAAGCGCGCTCTCCCTGGGAGGTTAGGCACCGCACACTGGAAAGCCACTCAACTCCGTAGTAAAATAGCTCTTTTATCAAACTGTTGCCTCAGCATCATGGCAGGCAAAGTCCTCTCAACCCCACAGCCTATTAAACCAGAACTGTATGGTCACCGATATTCACACCTTCATTTCAGCATTCTTCTGTCTAGCTACTGAATTTCTTAAGAGAATTTCACAGGAAGCTGAATTCCCACATCCCTCGCATTCGCATACACAGGGAAATGCCGGATGAGGAAGCTAACCGAACGCTGTCTAGAGGCCCACACCAAGTTAATGACTGTCAAACACCAAGCTCATCTTTCATCTCTTCTGACTCAACTGATGCCTGCAATCCACAGAGGGCCCTGACTTAAGAGCACACTTTGACACAGTCCAGCAATGAATTATTAACTCCAGCAGAAGCCACAAAGCATCAGCTAGTAGCAATCATGATCCTTCTATGATGATTAACCAGAATGCAATTATCAATGCTCCTGCATCTCACAAAATGTCTCTGAATTCTCCATCAAACAAAGCCCAAAAGGCACCATGCAGGCACACACACACTACACACACACACGCAAAAGCGAACAGCCATCTGTGCTTTTACCTTTGTTTCTTCAGGGTTATATTATCAATTGCAAATGGCCTGAGAAAAGAAAGCTCTGCCTTCCTCCCTGCATTAGAGCAATTAGATGTGGACTTGCATCACTGCAAGATGAGTGGCATATGCAGAATCAAGCCCATATTCTTAATTTCCACAGCAATTCAATCCATGCAGCCACAGAAACCTGCCAGCAGTTCAGAACCACACTTTCCCAGGTTATACCATATAGCAAAAGCTTTTTTCCAGCCCAGGGCCTGAATGGGCACATCCATACAAGAAGCTGTGGCTCCCAGCCTGCTTACTAACAGCAGCCAGATGAAGATAGATGCATTCAGCTCTTCCTGAAGGGTGTCCCCAGCCTCCCTCTGAAAGGCAGGCAGACAGGGGCCACCCTGCAGGCTGGATGTAACCTGTGGGCCTCCAGCAGTATCCAAACGTACAGGAAAAACAACTTGCTCAGCATTCTGACAAAGGAATCCAGACAGCTCCTAGTACCAAGATACAACATTAGTGATGGACCTAAGTAGACCTCCTGAATCCCACGATGCACGTGGACATTTGTGATGTGATACCATGCAGTTCCACAATTAACAATGGAGAGGCAGGTTCTTCCTTAGCAAATAAGCTAAAATTGTGCTTTTCCTTTAATTACAGCTGCTAGCTCTGAAAAAAGTGGCACTGGAACTACTGTCTGTAGGGGAAATGAATACCCACAAGCATGATGGTTAAAATCGACCACAGCAGCACACACCTGCTTTGTCAAACCATGCTTGTATTTTTCCATCATGAAAGTACAACTGAAATCAGTATTGGCATCTCAGCAGGCTTAATTAGAAGCCAGGTCTACTCCATTCAGGTCGTTATACTGTGCTCATTACATTAATATCCAAGTGCCTTCCAGTCCTGCATTGAGTGACGTGACTAACATCCATCACGTGTTGTTTGTTCTCTTCTCGGTTTCCTGCAGGAGTGGAAACACAGCATTTGAGGTAATCACCGAACAGCCAACAACTGGGAAGGGAGATAAGTCCAGCCCTTGCTCAGGCTCCTCACACAGAGCATAAGCTGGCCATGCCTACTTGGTTAACGGTTCAATATCACTATCATCACATTACTGGTTAAGAAGCTGTACGTATTAGAAAACAGGTTAGCACCAAGTCTTCTGTCTGTAACACTTCTATGCATGATTGATAGAATTGGAAGACAAAAATCTGTCTTTTGCAGACCAAACCAAGTAATTCGGAGGGTTTTATCACTTCATTTCTCTGCCTGACTCTCCTTCCCTTGTCATCTTACATTAACAATAGTGGGGACACAACTTCCAGCAGAGGAAATAAAAGCATCCATCTCTTGAGTTTGACTGAAAAGGAAGACAAAGGCATGAACAGTTTATCCTGCCCCTAAATCGCTTCCAAAACACATCACATCTTAAAGCTACAGAGGTTTCACCTGGAAGAGTCAAGTCAGCGATTTTTTTTCTTTCATGCCCACATGCCTTTCACCATTCTCAGTGATCCCCCAACTGTATATCTTTATCCTTTTTATGATTACAAGTACCTACCTCACCTTGCTTCTGCATTATCACCCAGTAATTCATTGCAAAGTGGTGAGTACTGAGGTAGCTGGAGAACAGGAAGAGCTAGAAGGAAAAGAACTGAGAGGGATCAAATCTTAGAGCTCAGTCAAGACAATGAAGGATGGACAATGCTACATGTCTTAAGCTCAGCCAGCTGTGATTAGGCAGACACTTCTAGTAGAAGCAAACATCTAAAGAAGGGTCAAACTCAAGAACAAACTTGGTAGAGATTCAGAAACAAGAGGCTGCAGGGGAAGAGACCCTCACCACCACCTTCTCCCCATGTGCCCATCCAAACCCTCCAAAACTGAAGGTAACAGAAGCCCACTGGCAACTGAGTTAAACTGTCAGATTAGAAGAGAAACAAGGACTCATTCAAGGCGAGTGAGGGGAATACACACAGCTTTCATTTAATGCAATGTGCATAGTCATACAAAACAGGGATTAGCCTTTCACAAAAAAAGAACAACCTTCTCAAGTGTATAGATACAGAGACTCTTAGGGAGGGACAGAGGCCGATTCAGAAAACTATTAAAAGGACAAAGTGACTTTCAAATAGAGGTCACTAGTTCAAACATGAACTAGATCAGTAGTGGCCAAGGCTAAAGCATCCAAAGACCGATTATCAGTATAAACAAAAACATGTTATTAATCTTCCTTCAGCTCCTGCTACACATATTGCAAGTTCACTGCATAAAGTAACACAACTTACTTTCTGTCCCAGCCCTGCATGAACAGTCAGGGCTTCGGTGAGGAGCCAGAGACCCAAGGCCTGTCCCCACAGCCACTGCACAAGTGTGGAGGATACACTGCTCCATTTGCTCAAAACAGGTAAGTTATTTCTTTCAGTTGTGACTCTCTGCCTTTGTGGGTAGATACAATCAGCTACTGCACCTAAAGATATCCACCTAGCATCTGTAAACAAGCATCAAGATCACATTGCAGGTTTCGAGGACATTATTTTGTCAGGGAATTTTCCTATAAAATTACTTTGCTGATTCATTAACATCATATAACTTACACGTTCATGAAAAATAGACACATCAAATATAATTTATCCTCTTGCCCATCACAGATCAGAAGAGGCTCCAATCATCACTAGAGATCTTGCAGCAGTGCAGGCTCAGATGTGCACATTACAAAGTTGCCTCACTGCAGAAGATCCTTCCAGAAGACAGCCAAAGAGGGCAGACAGGACTCCAAAAGATACATTTCACTAATGAAAAGCAGTAAACACACATTGTTTAGCACTCAGGAAATACATTTAGTAATGCATCTGCTTTAACTTTAGACATCAAGCAAAACTTAGGTGTCTCCCATGGGTCTTCAGAGGGAATTGCAGCTCTACCATGGCACCATGCAGACATCCAGTGCAGCAATCTCCTTCTCCCTGCTATCGGGCACAATGACACATGCTGCAGATGTATTTACTTGGAGTTTAGGTCAAACCACTCTCCATACACTATTTATTAGCCAAACACTTTCTTGTGGACCAACAGGTTCAGTAGCATGGTGATGATAAAACATATTAATGCATATTTGTAGATAAAAATATTAGTTGCTAATCAATTATTATTAACATATTATTCATATACAATTACTGAACCAGAGTCTTGCAGGTATCATTAATCGCTGTGGAACTTAATTAATTAAGTAATTAATTTACTTAATGGAAGTAAGGACATGCTGGAGGCAGAGATAAAGAACAGTTTATTTTCTTTTCAAATAAAACTTTAATATTTGCTCCAAACAAGATCTTCCAACTGCTGAGGTTTAATACTACCCAAAATGCATTTTCCCTAGAGTCCTCCATTATCAGCAAGGGCCTTTCTTGCAAATCCACATGTACTTTCAACAGATTCTCTTTGCTATCTAATTTGAGAGCCTTAGGTGTAAAGCGTTCGAGGAATGCAATCAAATCCTGCCCCTTCCAGGCCTACTGGGACACCTATTAATTCACCCTCCTGTAGAGAGGGAGTTTATCATCTCTTGCAATTGCTAGTATCTAAAAAATGGGAACAGGGCAACTTAAATTGGCATTGCACTTATTTAAAGTCTATAAATAGCTGTTGCCACAGCGTAAGTTAAATTGCTATACAGTCCTTTTCTACTTTTTAAAGCTAAACTCTGATTAAGTCAGGTAAGGAGGGACCATGACATACAAGAGTCCACAGAAAGTGAATACAAGTGCTTAGAAATTGTGTTGTATTCCATACAAAGATGAGCTGAGGATCCAAAGTAGCATGTGAGGTTCTCTCTTTCTCACTCAGTACAAAAGAGAAAAAGGCTCATTTCCAAATTGCTTCATCATCTGTCACCCAAACTCAAAATATCTAAAAGTCACAACAAAATCCCACAGACCAACCACAATAATTGAATGGGTACAAGGTGCATAGGGAAAAAAAAAATCTGAACATTTTTCTCCAGCATCTTTGTATGTTTTGGAAAGACAGCTGAACAATGATGACGGCTGCCTTTGCAGGGAGCAATCTGCTTTGGCAGACTACTGAAACAGAGGAATGGAGGTCAGGTAGCTGGGGAAAGAAACACTAAGCCCAAAACGTTCCATGGCAGAAAAAAAAAAAAAAAAAGTTGATTTTAAACACAAATACCAGCACAAGCTTCATTTAGGTAATTGTACCACTCACACTGCTATTTGCTTCAGAGATGGAGCAACTGCTACTATTTCCTCAGTCAGAGAAAAACATCTTTTTTTTTGGCAAAAGTATCATATTAATTTATTTTAAAAAGGTAGACTCTAACAGGCAATAACCCTACCTTATAAAATCTTATTATTTAATGGAAAGCTGAAATGACAGGAAAGGGACTGCACCAAGTCTTGGCTACAAGTCTGAGTGAGAGAGATTAAATAACACTTGGGACAGCAGCTAGAGGGCAAATTCTTGGCTCCTCACCTTTTGTCAAGTGTTTCCCCTCACATCTGGTAGAGCAAAAAGCTGTTTCAGTCTCCCTTAACTTCCAGTACCTGTTTCTAGCTGTAACAAAGTATTTAAGCTTGGTGTAATTATTGTTCTTCATGGCAGGTTGTGACAAACAGCAGTACTACCCGGTAGAACCAGATAGCCACAACAGTGTAATTTTCCACCAAAAGTGTGTTCATCCTGCCACCCAAAACCAGAGGCATGCACAAACCAAACCAAGCTTAATCCTTTTTGTTTTGTGCAAGTTTGTGTTTCTATAAAAAGGAGACAGAAGAGGACAGAAAACTTTACATGTACCTGAAGGAGCACTGGGTACCTGTTCCAGAGAGCAGTTAGAAAGGAAGGGCTTGGGGTACTTGCTGGCTCACCAGAAACGATCCACAGCAATTAGAGTTTCCACCCCATCTATCTGAGCAACACAAGACAGCCCCCACCGTAATCAGGACAGCTGCTTTGTACAAATGTTCCTGTACAAAAGCAAGAGCGTCAGACCTTCCATGCTTATCTCTTGAAAACTCAACGCAGTTGAGCTAGAGAGCTGTCCAGGCAGTGCCGTGGCCCTGAGACTGGAGCAGAAGGGACCAAGCGGAACAGGTACCATTATACAAGCTGGGGAAGCACCCCAGGAACGGAGCACAGATTGTTGTTGAGGCTGCAGGGAGAAGAGAGCAAACCCCATCTCACATCTGAGAAGAACTACAAGCTGACAACAGGCATGTTTTCATGGGCACCGCTACTAACATGCAACACACCTGTGAAGCAATACAAACCAAGCCTTCTTCTAGAAAAAACAATGGACTATTTTTAAACTAATACATTAAAGAATCACTAATATTACTCTGCAACCCTGAATCAGCAGCTCAGCAAACACTGGCCGTCTCAAGATAAAGAGGTGGAAAATTTTAAGAGGCCCAAATCTCAAAACATCAGGATTCCTGCCTGCCTCCCTCTGTCTTCTTTTCAGTGTCTCCTGCTTCAGAAGTTCATTTCAGTATGTAAAGGTTAACAAATACAAAAAACTCCAAGAAAACTCAAGACTTCCCTATTTATCTTCCCCCACACACACACCCCCCAGTCCAAACCACATTAGTACTTTTGGATAGCCAGATTATATTATAAAATGCAGGATTTCTACGTTCTGGCACCAAGCCAACATTTTAATGGACATTCAAACACTAAGGAAATGGTTGTGCATTAAGCCTACCAATAAGTCAACAATCAATACTCCAGTATTACAGTAAAAATACAATGCACCCTTTATAACTGCCTCTGGCCTCATCCCTCTTTGTCAAGCTCAGCTCTAAATAAAAAAATAAAGTCTTGAAGCCAGAAATGAAGTACATATTATTTCACAGCCACCAAACGTTTTTCTTAAGGTCTAGACCTAATTGGCCCTCTGGACTGCACCAGTTTTTTTCAACGGTGTACTGACACGGCAGAAGAGTCAGGAATAAAAAGGACAGAAGTTCAGACACAAAATTAATCAAGCAGGTCAATAGGTAAGAGCAGCAAAATAAAGAAACCTCAAACAGCTAAGCCCCAAGCAACTGCAGATTAAGAGCCTGGTTTCAACTTTATCTCCAAAAGGCATCTCAGTCAAAAGAAAACAAAGAAGAGTCACATCAAAGCACACTAACATTTGGGTTTTAATCGAATTAATAGATTTTAATTGCCTGCACAGCATCAGTCCTGTATGTCCCCTCTCAATGTATTCTATCAGTTTGATCAAATGAAGCCAAAGGCAAGCTCTGCAGAGTATGAGACTCGGACACCCTCTGGAAAGTGGGAGCATCAGGCAGGATTGCTCTGCAATAGAACAAATGCTTTAAATTTGGTTAACTCTGGCTTCCCATTCTGAGCCGTGGCCATAATGCTGAGCCACTGCCATATTTCTGAACAGTGGGGAAAAAAACGGACACTTGGAAGCAGCTGTGTGCGTCTGCAGAAAGGTTCAGGGTAAGCCTGTTTTTCAGGAAGAAATGGTGGCAGCCATTGATCCAATCCTGTGAAACCTGAATGTAAAAACAAGAGGACAAAACCAATCAAACTGATCATTTTTATCTCCACAGCCTAGTAAGCTCAGCACTGAAATGGAACTTCATCATGGAATGGTTAAGCCAGCATAATAGCTTGGGTAAACAAGCCAACCAAATTCTCCATTTTCTTATCAGGGTCTGCAAATACACAGAGAGAAACAGAGAATGATTGTTTCAGAAATCCCTCCACAGATCCCTTTGGTTTATTTGCTGAAACTATCTTGCATCCCTGGGGTTTCAGTTATAAGTGAGCCAAGAGCTAGGCTGGGAATTTGGAAAGACTTTTTGCTCCTGTTTTGAGGTCAGGGCATCTGCACCTGGAGGTTCAGCTCTGCAAAGGGACAAGCAGTGCAAGCTTAGCAGCCGAGGAAGAGGAACACACCAGTCCTCATAGAGCACAGGGCAGTTCAGGGGTACAGGATCCAAGCTCAGCAGCTGGGTATGCACTCCGCAATAGGCTAGGCCAGACCTCTGCTTTTGCTTCATCTCATTCTCTCAGCAATCAGGCACATCCTAAATAATCCATTCTCAAGCAAGAGTTGCCACACTACAAAATACTGCTGCATAAAATGATTATATTGGACAGCAGGCAGTAGCTGTATTGACTCAAGTTTTGGCCTATGGCTCTAATCAAATGCCAGCTTGAAGGGATGCATGGCCACAGTTCCAGCTCAGGGCAGCAACTAACAGCAGTCTTAGCATAATTTCAGCTCAGAGAAGCTGAAGATCTCCAGCCCGGACTGGTGATAGCCACTGCGGATGCCTTTCCAGTAAGAGGGTGGTCTCAGCAGAGCTGCCAGGGGTTTTTCCAGCACGGCTTCGGTTCCTCGCTGGAGGTGGGGAAAGCAGCTCTGCTGACAGTCAGCATACCACAGGGGCAGGCAAGGGCTGTGCTTCTCACCCCTGCCAAAACAGAAAATCACTGACAGAGAGAAACAACCTTGGTTTTTCACAAGGTCTGGTATCTGAGGGAGGGAAGGTGGAGGCCAGTTATATGCTGTTGAATACGGATCAGGACTGTGAACAATAAAGAGGTCTGAGGAAGCAGGAAAAAGGAAAACACCCGTATAAGCCTCCACTACAGAATCTCACAATGTTGTGAGAGCCAGTGGTGAATGCAACTTTTATTTCTCAAGTGAAGAAACTGAGGCATGGGAAGGCATTTCTTGAACTCAAAGTCAAGCAGGAAAATCATAACAAAAATTGGATCAAAATCCTGCTTTCCTGCGCTAAAAAACAGCTGCCACAGAAGGCTGTTTTCTAAGTAAATATACCCATCATGGGGTGCCAGTCAGGCAAGGATCCAAAAACTCAAGGGTCAGGCGCTATTCAATATTTAAATCAGTGCAATAAAACACTGCATAAATATTTAAACTGGCGCTCCTGCTCCACAATACTCTTGGAACATATTTAGCCGCTTGCTTTCAAAGTTTGTAACAGACATTCCCTTCTTCCTTCTGTCCTGTGGAACCTCTGAAAAAACCCCATTCCCTGCTCATCCACAGGACATCTGACAGCAGTTTGCTGGTTTGTTTTGAATGTGCTGCTTTCAGTCACCAAGTACCAATGGATAAATCTTGAAAGCTGAAATCCTATATGCTTGGCTTTTTATGGGGCCTTGTTCTAAATTCCCCCAACAAAAAAACCCCACACAAAACTCCAGAACATTCTCCATTTCTACATCTCATTTATAACCTCTGGCTTCAAAAGCTAAATGCTTGGGCTCCATTTTAGCTGTTCTCACAATATGGGCTATAAAATAATGTAAGACGCAATTTGTCATTAGACGCTTCCAGACTACGGAGAGCACATATTTGCTTAGAGCTGACTAGAAATCTGAAGTCAAAACAGTGACAAATGCATTTTGATATTCCATGTGCAATTGAATTGTTTAAAATTGTTTTAGCTTGACAGAAAAAAATATCACGCCAGTCATTAATACAAGTTATGACTGAGATCACAGGGCAACATCTTCCTATTATCAGTCATTACCTGTGCTGCCCTGCCCAGCCCCTGCTTTTAAGCTGTGCAACATTCAATGAGACAGGAGCTGCTGTAAATGGAGGTAGAAGCTACGCAGATGTGCCCTGCCAATACCCTACCTGGCTGCGCACTCTAACAATTCAATCCACTGAACTGCAGCTCTGATGGATATTCCTATCCTGAGATCTCCCACAGTTGCACTCAATACCGATTAGCAGAACCTGCTCCTACTTCAGCCTTAATTTCCCCGTCCTTTGAGATCCTAAGCCTGTCAGCGTATTTGTGCTCCAAAACAGATGAAGTTTCTCTTGAAAATAAAGTTTAAAACTTTGTTAAAAGGCATTTCCATAACATTTATATTCTAAGAACCACTAAGGTTTATTGTAATAATAAACACATCTATTGACCACAGAAATTTGACATAGCATCTGACATCCGCAGTGTTTTGCTTTTCCTACTGGTAGCAATAGCTTGTTCAGCAGCTGCTCCTAGTAGCACCTATGCAAGTCCTTCTAGAGATTAATAGTAAAACCAAACAAAATCCCAAACCCAAACAAAATCCAAAAAATAAGGAACAAAAGCCAGCTCTTCCTTAACAGTTTGAGTTCTGATGGGCTATCAGAAGTAACAAGCAACTAAATCTTTGGTATTAATGCAAAAGGAAGACCTCATGACCCTACAGATCAGATTACCCTGTCAGAATGTACCATGGTGTATCAAAAGACACCGGTTTTGTACTAACACTTTGAAGGGCAGGACTGCACTTGAATCATTTACACTCATGATGGCCCTGGAAAAGAGTCCAAATGTGAGACTGTCAGCCAGAGGAAACAAGATTTAGACTGTGAAGCTGTCCCCATCAATGAAAGCCAAATTTATTAATACACTGCACTGCTTTCACAAGTAGTACCAGAAAGGCCAGTGCTTCAGCCGCTCAAATCTGGCACTTTTCAGTGCCATCAGCCTTACTCTAAGCAGCTTTACTATGCGACCACATGGAGACCTCTCCATCAGAGGAAGAGCTGCCACTCCTGGTGCTGATATGGTATCACTCCTGATTTGTTCTGGAAGCTGCAAGTTATTTTTTTTAAGGTAATTAGTCAGTACTACACAGCAAGGCCAAAGATCTGGTGCTATAATTGTAGCAAAGGGTTGTTTCAAGATGGGGAAAGAAAAAACGGAGTAAAATAGATCAATAAGCTTGGGAGTTGTTTAAAATCTGAGGTCCTACCTACCCAAGAACAAAAGCCTCTAGAAATTCACACATTTAACAGAACTCCTCAGCTTCTCAAAGAATTGCATTAGCTACACATTCAGCTTACAAAAATGAATCGCAACACTTGAAGGAAAAAAAAATTGTGAAAGAAACAAAAAGCCCTTTTCTTTAGTCACACGTGACAGCGATTCAATTTCACTGTCTACTGCATGCATTTTATATAAGACAGATAGGTATGGGATACTGGTCATGATAGTTTTCAATTTGTCACTCTGGAACTTCAGTTAGGAAAAGGATGAAATCAAGCAAGCCATTGCCTTTGACACTAGCAAAAGAGCCTCACTAATGCCAAGGCACAGCCTGCCTGGCTATCTATGCTCTTCAGTGGCACGTACAACCAGATTATAACTGTTGCATCAGATGCAGTGCAAAAGTGATCCTCTGCCTGCTTAACTTGCTTAGAGTCAATTAATCAGCACGTAAAATAGTGCCAGTAAAGACCACTTCCATTATAAGTGGTGGCTATCCTTCTCCTGTTCTAATTTCAAAATTTCCATGGTAAGGTTCATATAAAGTATCGGAGAAAAATTCTGTTTCAATAAACCAGTTAAACACTTGCTTCTACAAACTGAGATGCACGTGGCCACGGACCAGGCAAAGAACATCTTCTGCACAGTGTATTAATGTAAAGGATACAGGCTACAGAGAAACAGGGAACAGCTTACACCACCTTCCTTGGTACGAGAGGGCCATAACCATCCAGCATGCTTGCAACAAGATGAAGACAGGATTTCCATAACCCAGTACCAAGGTGTGCTCTTTCCTGTGGGTGACAATGGTCAAGGGCACTAAAGGTAAAAGGATCCAACTCAGGTCTGCATAAAATCAGTGGATTTAGAAACTCCTCCGAGGTGGCAAGATGAACCTTCTCTGGATCCCCAGGGGCACTTCCCACATGCAACATGTTCTGCTGAGCCATCTCTGCAATGACACAAGTCTTTGAATTGTGCTTCCCACCTTCCCCTCAGAATGTGTGGTTTCAAGCAACATTTGTTGCCAGGATGCATTGCTAATACATAATATATCAGCTAGAAATTAGTATTTCATCTCAGGGAGAGAAAATGTTACAAGCACTTCTTAAGAGGCAACGAATGCAGAAGAGTTTGAGGAAGAAATCTTTTAAGACAAACAGAGCAAACCTATAACCGAGAAAATATAGATCTATTGAGACAAACAACTAAATCCTGCCCTTTAAGACAGACTGCAGATTCAACCCCCTGATGCTCATTTTACTGCTGGAAAGAGATCTGTTCTGCTATTCTGCTACAAAAAGACATAATTTCTCCACAAAGCTTAGCTTTGGGTATTTATTGTAGGGATAACCTCTGACTGAAAAGACTTGCTTTTTTTTTTCCCTGGTGATGCTTAAAAAAAAAAAAACAAACACACATGCCAAAAAACCTGGACATGGAGCCACATGTAAGGTTTCCTCCCCAAACCCAGCTCTCCTAAATGTCAGCAAGAACCACCTAGCCTTCCAAACAAACCCCAGACTCTTTTCACACAGAGGACTGCCCCGCTGACTCAGGGGACCTACCAAAACCAAGGGGGCAGGAGAAGGCCTAGAGGTTCCTAGCTGCCTTCTGAGAGCTTTCAGATGACACAACACACCTGACACGCTGTAGAGCCTCCCCAGAGATAATGCAAAAAGGCTCTGACAAAGCAAGGAAAAAGCAAGCAAATACAGTAACCCCGAGGAAAGAAGGAACAACATTTAGCATAGCACATTAACTAACTACGTACAGCACTATCATGTACTTCATCCTACCAGCAAATATGAAGCCAAAACATTAACCTCAAGTCAAACAGCAAAACAAAAATAAGAGAAGCAATATTGATTCACTGCATCTGTTGAGCAATCAAGCTTCTTACCATTCGAAATGAGCTGCAAATTTTCTGGATAAGCCATCTTTAACTATGGAAAAATTAAATCAAGCTAGACAGGGACTGTGAAATATAGCAGGGGTAGCACTATGGAAAAAAACAGAGTATGGTGTCCAAAAGTGTAATCCAACAGCAGAGTGGTCTTTGCATCCAGCTTCCACCATTCAGCTTTCACTAGGACCTCAAGATGGGCACAGTCCCTTTCAGTTGGGTCTTTTGAGTACTGAATTAGTGCTTATTTCAGATTCATTAAAGCCTTCAGGTTTTTGTATCTGCTTAACAGAGTAAAAGGATTTAAACATGTCATTTTCTGTTACAAACCCTGGGGCAGCAGAGGAAAGAAATAATGTTTCAGAGTTACGATATAGTAACCACAGCAGGTAAAATCAATTACTGCTGAGAGGATCTGGAGATAACACGCAGGTTCCCACTCATCTATTTGAAATGTGGGGTTTTTTCCTCTCCATTTCCTCCCCCGCTTCTCTTCAGAAATGCCTTTTCTCATACATTAGAATCTGGCCCAAAGAATCCTACTGGCTCGCACACACATTGAGAGAGAAGGATTTGTCATGAGACTGTACAGTATCCCCACCTGTGCGCTCCTGCTTATCTGAGATTAAAATCAAATCCTTCACAGATTGTCCCTTCCACCTTTCACACCGAGTTTGGCTATACTGAACTTTATTATCAGAGAAACCAAACAATGATGTTGCTCTATCGAGAACACCATGTAACTGAATAGCCATCCTCAAAAGAAAAACTGCAAGAGAGATTTGGGGAACTAGCAAAAGCATGTACATCCCCTCATGCGACACGAGATGGGAACACTTTCAGGACAGGTGACACTAAAAAGGAACCAAATAAGAGCTGGTACTTTAGAAGTCTGGAAAGAAAAAAAAAAAAAAAACCCACCAAACATCTGTACAGGGCAGATCCAGAAATCCAGTTCATACAGGTCTGCACAACAAGGAAAGGATGTCTGTTAAAATGATGCCAAGCTCAAAACCAGTAAAAGGAAATAAATTTTAACGCAATCTGTAATTGAATTGTGGAACTTGCTATCTTCCTGTGGTAGTAAGGCCAAAAGCATAATGGGATTAAAAACTGACTCAGTATGTATATGGATATTGACAATATCTAGAGCTGTGTCTAACAATAAAATTGTGGAAAGAATTATTACCCCTCATGCTTCAGGGTTTTAACCAATCTCTAACCACTAGAGAACTGGGTGAAGCCTAGTAACACAAGCAAATATCCCTGTGAACATCTTTGTCAGTGTTTCTCCTCTGAATTATCTGGTGCTGGTCACAAGCACATAAAAGCAATGGAATAGATGTGTCCCAAATCCCATCTAATAAATCAGCTACGACAAATTTAGTTTCAACTAATCCCACATCTCCGATTCAAGTCTAGCACAGCCAACTGAACCCTTCAAAAAGGTTTAATAAAGCTGCTGAAACTGAAATTAAGCAGTGACGTGTTTACCAGAGTCCTTCCTCGTTCACTAGCCTTTGAACAGCACTCACCTAACACTGGCAAGCTTGCCCTTTGCTCCCCCAGAAACACCACAAGTTGGAAAAAGTCCCTTTCCTTCCTCACCCCCACCCCACAACAAACACCGAAGACATCACAAAATCCAGAAACTGGTGCTTTACAAGTACAGTCCACAAAGACTTGCGCTGTGGTCACAAAAGCTGACAACATGCTATTTTATTCTCAATAAAGTTATTTTAAAATAAGTCTCTTCAAGCTTCTCAAGCCATTTTTACCAAGCAACAATTAAGCATGCTGTTCCAATTAACTTAAAAAATAATCTGTTAACTGTGGCTTAAAATGCATCTTGCCTGCTGGCTGAGACACAAACAGTGGAACAGTATAGAGAATTTCCAACTCATCTCCCTAGGCTTCTTTCGGTCATTTCCACGCACACAGAAAGCCCAACACAAGACATTTCACAACAACTGCTTTTTGTTTAAACTGGAGTTTAATGATTTATCTCAAAGTAACTAAATAACCCTCTTGCACCCAAAATATTGTCAAAGCACAGACCTGAGTAGAATGGACAGGAGGTAATAAATGAATGCAAAGTAGGAAAGCAAAGGTAATAAATACAACTGGAGTAAGGAAAAAAAATGAGACCAGAAGAAAGACAAGAAATAAAGTACAGGAAAGAAAACAGAAAGGAGGCAGTGAGAACAGAAGCTGTGCCAAACATCTAAATGAGTGAAGCAAATTCACGTGTCCTTGGTTCCACCTCAAAAGGCTGTAACTTTCTTTCAGGAGCATATCCTGGCAGAAATAAGAATTCATTTTACTTCAAAAAGCAAAGCTAAAAAACATCCATACACAGCACCCAAACATTTCTTCTGCAAACTGACAAATTTTCAGGCTGACATTTTGCATGGGGAAGCTTAAATAGATCCACAGTTTAACGCCCAGGCATCAATAAACCATTTCCACACCTATTAGTTAACGACTATTTTAAACCAAAGCTTGATCATGTCTAGGATTAAGATTTCAGATGTGGAGTCAAACTGACTAATTACTAGAGCAGAGAAGAGGGCACACAACAGTATCCCCATAGCCTTGCCCAGACTGCTGAATTACACAAATGGTTTAGTAACAAACCCCAGTGGAATTCATCAGTGGAGTAACACTTTCAAGAGGCCTGAGTGAATTAGGGGGGCTTGAAAGGAGGGGAGAGAGTCAAGAGCTGCAGCAGCTGCTGGTTTTTCAAATACATTTGATGAGCAGCCTTGCTAGAAAAAAGGCGTCCAGCATTTGATGCTCACAGAAGTTCAGTGAGACTGTCTGGTCTGCTCATGTTGCAAGCTTCATTTGTGACAGAGTGATTCGTTTTGAGGGATTAGTTGGGAAAGATGCTCAAGACAATGCTGAAGTAATAAAGACACTAGCAAAAAACCCTGCAAAAACAAATAGTTCAGGAGAATGGTAACAAACCCATCTTGTATAGCTCAGCTCCAAGCCACTCTGTCCCATTTCAGAAAAGTTTGCTGAAGAGCAGAATTCTTTTTTTCCTACTGCAGTTGGGAATTTTTCTTTGTTTCTCCTTTTCACAAGTAAGAACTGAAAAGCCATCCTGACTTAAATAGGTAAACACTCATTTTTCAATCCCAAACCTCCAGCTTAAATCCATTAACCCACTGCAATACTGGGACTGAAAGCTTCTGCCATCTGCGAGAAGTCCCGGCATCAAGGCCTCTGCATGGCTATGAGCAGGGCTTCCCCACGCCCAGTATTTCCATTTCTAATTTCCACAGAGGCACTAGAAGGACATATCATGGTCCACTTAGGAAAGAATTGGATTACTTCAAAAACAAATACATTAAAAAGAAAGAAAGAAAAAAAACCAATCCAAACTGTGGTCTTAGGCTGCTACTATCCAAAATGCTGTTAGTATTTTTGAAACCTAATTTACCTTCTTGTTAATTTTGTCACATTTTTTTCCCCTTAAATGCAACAAAGATGAATCGGATTCACTTCTGCATATAACCAGTTCCACTGTTAAATTCTGTCACAGCCCTGCAGATCTTTTATTTTAGAGCTACAATCAAGGTACCAGAAATCTCCAAATCCTCTCCCGTAAAGTCTACGCTTTCTTCGTAATGGTTTCAAAATTGATGGAAATATCAATATTTTACAAAACAAAATGGAATGGTGCTCCATTTGAGCCTCAACTAAATAAATAAAACCGTCTCTTTAGCCCAAGTAATTGCTCTATCACGTGATACGTGGAGGTGGTCAACTGCCAGGTTGCAAGAATTTGCATCTCAGCATTGTTTCTTCTCACCAATCTGTATAACCACAGAGACTAAACCGTTCTGATAAATTTTTCCAGCACCATAAAAACGCTAATTCCAATGGTTCATTTGCACATGCTGAGCACACAGTCTAGGTCAGCAGTCAATACAAGACCTCAGCGAGTACTAAATTAATGAGACGGCATGACATTAAGAGGTACAGCATTGCTAGCGGTGCTGTCCTCCTAGTAAGATGCAACAGGGATCCTGAGAGTCGTTAATGACCCTACCGTACTTCCTGCAATAGTAACTTAGTGCCAAGCTGGGCCTTGGTGAAATTGACTCAGATAATCACATCCCACCAGCCCAGGTTTGCTCTGGAGTTTCAGCCACATGTGGTGTTTTAAAGGGTCCTGCAGTGCTACCGAGAGAAGCAGAGAAGTCAGCTTCTCAGCACAGGAGAGGCTGTATTTCGGATATGTAATCCCCAAACTGCCTTTTCAACTGTGTTTGTCCTTTCACAGGGGTACGAGTTAACATTCTATTAGGAACTGGAACAAGTGTCAGCAAAGGGCAGAGCTATGCGGTATAAGGAGGAAAAAAGGGGAGGGAGGAAAATGAAGGCAAGTGTTACAACGTTTTAAGATGTTTATTAAAAGTCTACAGTCGTACCTATTTGAGATGCAAAGAACATATCTGGATTAAGCAGACAGGAAATATAAAATGTGCCAGGACATAGCAGAATTTAAATAGATCAACAAACATAGCTACTAGAACAAGAGTTCTCAATTTTTCCATCTCATGACCTTGCATTAGCATTAAGTTTTGAAATGTCCCTTTGATACTCTCGTTTACCCACGCTAAAAGAGAGAGGCAGATCATGGCTCTTCTTTCCCTGTTCCTAACCCCCCTTAGGGTTAGGAATCCATGATTAGAACCATGATGATCTGGCACATCACCACATAACTACCTCAGTGAGCATACAACCAAGCAAAAAAAGACACTTGAAACAATTCAGTATCTCAGCATTTATTGAGTGACTGTAATCCGGCCAGCCAAGAAAACGCCACAGAATATTCTACATCAACTGTGCCATGGTTTGGGTTTTTGGGGGGTGTGTTTGTTTTTAGGGTTAATAAGGCCAGGGTAATTTAAAACCACACTACTAAATCATGCTAACAAAAAAGTAGAGAAAACTGCTGCTTAGATGTAAACTAAGCGTGTGAGGGAAAAACTGACAAGCAGAAAAATAACACCCAAGAGTGCCAACAGGCTTCTCCTTTTTTTTCCTCTCCTCCTTTTCATACAGTGCTATTCGCGCACCTACCTGATGCCAAACGGAGCTTTTTGGGGTTTTCACTTAAAAAAGCCACAAAAAACAACACACAAAAAAACCACCCCACCCCAACAAACCCCAACACCCACACTCGCTGTGAAAGAGAGAAGCCTGCACTCTCAAACCCCAGTCCCATCCCAGTCTATGCGCACCTAGGCATCTCCCAGGGCGTTCTTTGATCAGCACAGGCCTTGGGAGGCTCAGGGCCAACCTGGCTGTGCAGAGGGGCCCTGGGAGACTATCAGTGTCAGAAAGGTGACAGCCAGGCCACTGAATACCCGGCTGCCTCGCCTGCCTTGCCCTTGCAAGTCTTATCACCCAGCAGAGAGCCGCAGACAGGCTGCAGTTCTCCTTCGGGGTCTACGTAAAATTGTTACACATTACCTAAAAGAAGGGAGACATGCACACGTGTTAGAGATGAGATGAGGAAGTTCCTGTAATTTATATTTTTAAGGTACATATCCCTTAACTCCATTTGCTGCATGTTAAAATATTCATTCCACATCACCGCATTCAATTGTGTTAAAACTGCCTCTGGCCGCACTTAATTACCAGGATATTTATATCCTCAATTTGCATGCCTAAATGTATACGTTAAGGGTCAAATCCTGAATGAAATCAATGAGAAAACCTAGGCAAAGACAACAGCAGGGTTTGATACTAGCATGCACTAGTAGTGGGAGGACAAAAATTACTTTCTAAAGCTTTTGAAGAATTCACAACTAGGACCGCAAATAATATTTTTCATTTGGGCTGCAGCAATGCAAATAAACCAACAGCTAATGACCGACCCTAAAATAAAATGAGGTAGAAGGCTGTCCTCTTGCATTCACTGTCCTGGCTCTGCAATGGTTAAAAGGTCCCCACAGCTGTGCTGGCATCATCGATTAGGGTGAACAAGGAAGCGACAGAAAAATAAAGCCACCTTAATTTCAAGCTCCATTAGAACTGAAGGACTTGGGGAGGGAGAAATCAATGTTTGGCAAATGGGAAAGGACAAAATCTGCAAAAGGAAAAATGCATTTTCAGGCTAAGCTAATGCAAACAATGGATGGTCAACAACACTTGAGGCTGTCCCTTTAAGGTTGTGTCAGCATTTCCATTTATAAACTCTGATTTTAGTTACACCCTAGTAGATTACCACAGGCTTTGGTATCATTCTAGCAGATACCACAAAGTGTATCACAAACAGTAATATAAAATAGCAGTAAGAGCTCACTGGTTGAATAACGCACCCTTTCTGTACCTGACATCAGTTTTCAAACTATGAGTCACACACATACACACACAAACAGAAAACAGCACTGGGGCGAAAATCCTGGGACCAGATTCTACCAACACCAAAACAGAAGTCAAAGCTGCCTTTGATACAAAGCCTGTCTACACTACTCTGAAAAACTTGAAAATATCCTAGATACTTAATTTCAGTCTGCCTCAGATACCACTTGGACATATTTCAGTCTAACCTTCTGCCTTCATTTAGATAAAAGCTCTTAGTTCTGTATCTGGACCTCCAGAGAGCTACTGAGTCAGTACTCTGAACATCCACACCCAGAAATCAAAACCAAACCCATACCCATAAAGGTACGCAGCCTTTAATTTCATTTCTGCCTAGATCTGAAAGCCAAGGTGAAACTGTTGTACAAATGAGATAATTCAACAAAATCAACTGTAATCAGCCAGACTATCTTTGCAGGTATAAATCAGGCTTTGATTCTGCAACTTACCACTACCAGGTACCCCAAATAAGTTTACCAGACCAGCACCGAACCTCTCCGACATCCGTACCTAGCCAGACACCACACGTGCAGAGCCAAATCCTAACTTACATGTTACAAAAGCACAGCCTTCCCATACGCTTGTAATAATTCCTCCTCTGGCTGCCATTGCTGCGACCCGAGAAAAGCCTGCTAGGACAGCACTCACAAGAACAGGATCTTTGCATCTTTGGAAGAGTGAAGAAATACCTTTTCTGAACACAATGTTGATATTATGCTTATACACATATACCCCGTCTTTGTGATACCAGCTGGCATGATCAACCCTCACCTGGGATTTTTATAAGCCACAGAGAAACAAACAAAAACCCAACATGCATTTATGTGCTAAATATGGCATCAAGAATCACTCAAGTATCATATTCAACTTTGAAAAGATTTCGCCAAAATAGGGTAGGGTGCTTTGACAATGTAAAAAATCTTGAGCTTTATAAACTCTTGACATAAGAATTGTTATGAACTGGATTTGCTGCACAAAGTGTTTGTTGTGTTGTGTGCAATTTAAGAATGCAATCTTTGAAATGCGAGAGGAAAAATACAAATTCCTATAATTTAATGGCAAGCCTAGAATCTTTTTCATAATCTTCCCGGCCTACTGCTCTAGTGGGAGACATTTCCTGGACTCACAACCCTTTTATGTGCAAGCAATCTACATTTTACAACTGATAAATAATTCAGATAATTAATTGAGCTGCAATTTGGTGCACTTTTTAGTCAGCACTACAGAGGACCATTTAAAAGAGGTTCTGTACAGAAAGTCTCTCTTGCTTGTTAACCCAAGCTGAGACTTCTATTAAGGTGAATTCCTAGATTCTCTCAACACTTTCTGAATGTCTCACATCAGCATCCTGGGACTTCATGCCCTAGGATGCTCCCCTCTGATTTTTCTTGCTGTGTTTGGCTCTCTAAGAGAGGATATTTCCTGGAATTCTCATTCTGCAGTGCTGACTGCCACCATTTGAGAGATTAGATTCTAGCATATCTCTCTATGTTGCCCACGTACAGGCTGCTAGAATAGGCCACAATGCAAGAAGGAACAGAGACAGTAAGCAAATACTTGCAGCTGAAGGAAACTATCAGAGAAATCACTGGATGCAAAGGAGCTATGAGGGAGCCCACAACAGGAAGTCTAAGGACTGCTGTTAAGAGCTTTGATAGAATTTAGAAGTCAGCAGAGACCTAAAATTCATACAATAAAGATATAATCATATTGGTAACCTTCATGTAACTGCAACAGTCAGCAAAGGCTAAGCATTAGGTCTATGCCCCTGGCACAAGTGCCCATATCCACCTCCAGAGGCACCACCTTCTCCTGCCCCGTGGTGTACACAGGCTGTACCAACGCAGAGCCCCACCACAGCTTTACCTGGAGGAAAAGTACGTGGACTTGCAGCTTCAGGTGCTTACCTGAAAAAAGTCTCAGCCTCTTAAATACTTTACAGCATCATTTGATTATGAACTGATAAGACTACCTGCTCAAACTGAAGCTTGAGGGACACCACACATAGAAGAATAATTAAGGTGTTAAAGAATGTACAAGTGACAAGTAAGTTTCAGACAGGATTTAAGGCTAAATAAATTTGACACAAACTACACAGGCTTGGGAATGTATGTTGAGCATCAGGAAAAGACAGGACTGAGAAAGGACAGTTGAACCTTCAATACCAAGTTCACTAACTATTTGGGAAGGAGTTTTGTTCATTAAAAATGGTAAGAGTAATGGTAATGCTAGAAAGTGCAGGCTTGATACAGAACAGAACAGCCCTTCACAATTCATGTGTAGGGGCATTTTATGCTGAAGTAGAATTTTAACTATGACACTAACTTTAGGCTTTGTAATTATACAGTTGATAGAGGATCCTGGGCAAGAAGAAAAGCAACCAGGTGTGCGGAGGTATCCAATTATACAGGACATGAGAAAGATAACGAGAAACTGAGAGAAATTAATTAGCACAACTAACTTATCTTAGAGGTGGTGTTGACATAGCTTTGAAAATTACATTCCCAGGATTGAAAGTAGCCAATAATGATTTTGTTGTTAAGAATTTTGAATTATTGCATCCAATCAGTAGCTGCCAAATCTGACAAAGCTCTGTATAAAAGCACGTAAGCAACACACAATAAATGGCTTTCACTTTCATCATAATTGGCTCATCTGGTCAGTGTGCTAGAACTTTGCACGCTTACTTCAAAGGCCTCCTCGCACTGACTACAAAGAACTCCGCTGGTCGACTACATCCACAGAATTAAAGCCTGTATAAATACTGGGTAACAGCAGAGGAAGAGTAAAGTCTTGTAAAACAATACACCACATCCCTTCCTTGTATCACTCTGCACACTGTCTTCCAGAATACAACGGAAGCAACTTACAAAGGGAGTATTCTACACAGTGTAAAGGGAAAGCTACTCTGGCCTGAAATAAACAGACAAGCCTGAAGGAGCCTTTGAAACTAATTAGCTAGGAAGAATGAAAACAAATCCCAACAATCATCAGAAGGTATAAGAAAAAGTAACATAGGAAGAAGCTTTTGTAGCAGATCTTTATCTAAAGCATCAGATAATTTTAAAACCTACTTGGTTAACAGAGCTAATTAGAGGATAAGCAGCAGTGCATAACACGAATGTCCCCTTACGTAGCTAACAAAACTTAATAAAAACTATTCTGATATGACAAGATCCTGTTGATGATGACTGCATCCCATGACTTACAGATGAGTGCAGAGCCTTGACCATATTCTAAGCAAGTTACTTTCAGATAACAGACCATTGTTAACATCAGCCAAACAGCTTGAGAGTTGACTGCATATCTCCTCAGACAGAGCAGAGAATGATGTTCTGCAAAACAACATCAAAATCCTTGCACCTGGTAACTTGTTAACTGCAAAACAAGCAGGGATGAAACATTTAACATTAACACTTTACTCATATGCCTGCAAGATGATCTAAAATGGAGCACCTTGCCATGCTTCCCACTGCAAATTGTCTTTAGCTAATTTACTACGAATATTTTCTGCACATGGCCTGCAAAAAAATGTTAAGATTCAAAGCACACACGTATTAGGCCTCAGACATGAGTAGCTAGACTTAAATTAAAGTGATCAGTGATTAAATCACCAGATTTTAACCACGATTCAAAACAGCAAGGAGGGAACTTTGATTTAAAGAATTGATTTTAATCCTGTTTTTCATTTGTACTTTTTAGCTGTTTTCCTAACGGGCAGCCTGAATCTCATTGGCTGATTTGGCCATTTAAACACATTGATTTCCAATTAACCACTGCTTATGCTATATTTGAAGCTTCTCCTAGACAGGATGATACAACTGTATCTATATTCAAAATATAAACTTATTTTAGAAACAAAGTATTTATTCAGAATCTCAAACATTTTATTAAGCTTGAAAACAACAAAAGAAATTTCTTATTTACTAGATGACACTTAGCCACGCGCTTACACATGGGCTTCGTGTCAAGCTCCACTAGGATGGACTAGAATCCTAGGAGAAACAGACCATATAAAGATGTCCAGTCAACTACAATGCCTGAAATACAAGCTGGATATTTTTTTCTTTGTATAGAAGTGTTCACATTTCAAATTGTCTCTATGAGACCAAAGAAATCATTAACCTTAGTAGCAAGACTGAAAGTAGACAGATTGAAAATGATGGCTAGACAGAGGCATTTCAGCACCTAAACATGCAAACAGACCAATATTTAAGAAACTTTCAAGAATGCATATGCAAGGTAAAGTACCCAGATCCCACAGAAATCACCTGGACCTGAAATCAATGGGTCTCAGATACAAAATTTGCTCCAGCATGGCTGAAAATCTCTTGATTTCAGATGGTAAGACTTAAAAAAAAAAACTCCCACATCCTTCAAGCCTTTCCAGTTAAGAAATCTCATCTGGCACTGTTTGGTTTTTTTTTTTCCTAAATAAATATGCTTATTTTTATTTAAACAGGATTAATAGTTTATAGCAAGCGTAGCCCAAAACATCAACTGCCATTAATTCTAAATTTAAACACTTGTTTTTTAAAGAAATAAATGCATTCTAATGAAAAACATTCAAACATTGACACTGGTCATAAAAAATACACTGGAGATGAGAAAACACACTGAGAAGATCACCAGAATATACCAGAATCACCATATCAAATGATAAGGCCTTAAGGTGTGGTACAATTAAGAAAGAGGAAAGCCTTCATGTCTTGATTAGGTAAGCTGTAAAATAAAGTAAAATGGGAGGATTATACAGTCCTGTCTGTTTTCTCATATGACACAAATCTCAGATCCAAAGGGTCAAGAGCTCCACTGCTTCTGGGCTCAAGAATCTACAATAAGATTGCTCTTAAAGCAGAAAGGAAAAAACAGGAATCAAAGAAGAATTAACAGCAGTAGTAAACCTAAAAAAAAAAAAAAAGGAAGAGTTTTTGAAAAAAAAAATCTAGACAGAACAGGGTCAAGGAAGACACGTACCAAGTTTAACATCACCAATTAGAAATACAACATCAGAAACTGGACCAAAGGAATAAAATGAGAAAAGACAAAGTGAATGCCACCAGTGGTTTAGAGCTCTCACTCTATGATCACGCAATAGACAAAGTCTCCAGAGTGCACTAATTTTTAGTGAAAAAGAGAGGAAAATCATTCAGGGAAGGCAAGAGAAGATAACTAAATATGCTATGAATTTCCAGAAGGTAAAGAGTTGCAGAGGCACAAGAAGAAATCCCGTCTTTGAGAAACACGTTAGATGTTCCGAGTACTCAGTTCTTGCACACACAGAGTCACCCTTCTGCGTTCCCAGCCCAAGAGGACTGAAGGCAGCCTGCACATGGAGGAGTACTGCTTACACTGCGAGGAAACATCCCCTTGCCCTGGGCCCAAGGCACACACGCAGCCCACTGGAAAGGCTATGGGCCTTAGGGAATAGGGGATTCAGTAAATCCGCCTGAAGACAGACCACAGGGCTCCTACCACTAGAACGACTAGACTAAGGGCTAGTCCACCCAAAATGGACAGCGCCAAGCGCTTAAATAAAGCATACCATTAAATAAAATGGGGTAACTTCACACACCTCCTTTCCCTTCTGAGGTTAAGCAGTTTTAGGTCATATTACTTCTGGGAAAAAGAAGAGCTTCCAACACTTTTGACCCTCCTAACTTAGCCATCTGCCAGTAAGGAGAGAGAATATAAGCTTCAAATTATTAACCAATAATTCAGATTGTTATCTTCAATGCAACGCACAACATCAGTTCCATAACCAGCTCTTAACTGAGCGCAGATTTCTTCATGATGAAGACATTCTACAAGGGCAGGCAACTATCATAAAGCAAAAACAGATGGGTCACATTGATTTCTGAGACACCCGGTTAGATGATCTACAGGAAAACTTGCAAGATTAAATCACACTGGTAAAGCACATGAAACACGGCAAAGTCAGCCTACCACCAAGAGTAGGTTATGACATCTCAGCTACAGTGACAGAAAAAGCTATACTCATCTCTTGTGCACATTGACTTCAATGCCCCCTATTCCAACACCTCAAAACTGACAAGTGGTTCCACAGGTGTTCCTCCAATCAGACACAAAAACACCCTCAGAACTCTTGAGGGAGAGGCGTCCCTGTACAATTTAGGCTTGCAAAGCCAACAAAGACAGGTCCACAAAGGCAGTAAGTACGGACCTAGTTCCCCTTGACTTCAGCAAGAGGGTGGAAGTAAAAGTACTTCCGACGATGTGGTACTTAATGCTGCTTCTGCTGGCTGCCTCAAACATCCTTCATCACTGAGAGCAGCACCTCTCCTCCATACTTCCTCTAGCCAGTGAATTAAACACAGAACAAGACTATTTCCACAATGATGTCAGAAGAGCTTTGAAACACAACACAGGAATGGCAGTGACAGGGGCAGTGTAACTCGCATGTCAGAAACGTCCCTACCTGGATGTCAGTGTCCTTCACAGGTTCAAGAGGCTCAAACGTAGTGACTGCACTTAGACTCTCTAGTCGCTGGGAAATGTGAGATATATCAAGCCCTTTAGACCCGAGAAGAACAGACCTGTAAAGAAGATGTACAGGTATGAAATTAGTATTGAACAGCCAGAACTCTAAACCCAAATTCATTGCCACCATTTAGGTCAGCAGCCAGCCACGTACAGACAGCGCTCCCAGCCCTATGTGTATATCTAACCACCTCAGCCCTGCTTAACATTTTCTGCTGTTCCACTGCAGTATTGCACAGCTGCCAAGTTCTTCCAGATAGAAAAATTCTATAGCATGTTGGTAAATGTCTTCAGCAGCAGTCAGAACAAGGTACTGCGCTTTTTAGCTTTAGTGCCCAAAATCAGGAATGGCAGCTCCTCAGATAAATCCTTCAACTACCATTTTTTTTTTGTAAGTAGAAGAAAGGTGGGGGGAAGGAAAAACAAACAAACAAACAACCCCACCACAACAGCTTTGCAGTCATTCTGTTTCTCCCAGACAAGTCCTTCTGGCAAGACTCCCCACACATTGGAAACCAAACCCATAGACAGCTTCTACCCTCTGCGCAGAGTTTCCACTGCCGGCGCTCTGTACTTACGCCTTAACATCTGCAGTCTCCTGGGAAGTGCGGGTCAGAGTGTGGGAACGCAGGCGCTCCCCAGCCTGCTGGATCTCCTGCAGGTTACGTTCTACATGAGGGAGCTCAGAGATACCTTCTGTCTCAGCTGCAAGCTGTTCTGCCTGCTGGAGCAGCTCTCCAAAACCTTCAGTATCCATCTCTGTTGTAGGTTTCACTCAAGATGCACAGACACCTTCAGAGAAAGAAAAAAAAATCTTGCTCAGCTAGAAACAGTTTCTGTCCCTACGGGGACACAGACAGACCAGCAAGAACAGGTCTTCCAGAACAGGATACCCTTCTGCCCGTCCTCCCCAAGTGCTAAACATCAAGGAAATACTTTTAAGTGGTCTCGGAGAGCTTTGCCTTGCAGGACTATGTTCTTAAGGCAGATTTATGGACTTGTCAGAATGCAGATGCCATATGACAGTTCATATATTGCCTTGATATAAAGGAGAGCGAAAGCAGAGAAGTTCCTGTGAATAATTTGGTGTTAATTTAGCTATAAACTACTTGTGTATATACATATATACACCTACTTTTATGTTCATTAAGAATGAAGACACATACAATCGCATGCATATATATGTACACATGAGGCCTGAAAACACACAATTTAAACGTGAGGTTAAACTAACAGCAAAACAGACGAGCACACATGTACAGACAGCCAGAACTAGCTGTCTGTTAAAGTGTGTTAACCCACACCATCAACCCCCAACATGAGAAGAAATATGTACACGCTGTTCCAGTGAAAAAGGTGTGTGTCTAACTTCGATGCATACAGAAAGTTCTGCCAGTATCTGTGAGAACTGCTTGCATAGACCAAATGAGAGAACAGTTAAAGAAACTATCCAGCAAAAGGCAACGGCTGTAAGAGATGAGATCATTGGTGCATCGTGCAGTTCCACATTCAGAACGGAGCCTGTTCTTTTCACGGGAAGGACAAAAATGTACATGCTTGGGATCAATATGGAAAAAACATGTAGCTGCAGTGGTGTCCACATTAATGAAATACAAAACCCAGAACCTCAACTTCACACACTAAATCCATAATTTGCAGCTAAACCAGCTACATGCTATGAGCACCTGGCTCCTCTGTAAAGCCACAGGAGATGACAGAAATCTAGTCTTGCTGAATAGTGCTACAGACATAGGAATCTCCAGTACAATCTCTCTTTCATAGCATTTGCACTCTAACCCAAAGTGCCTGGGATCAAATAAGACAAACCAGATATTAGCATTAACTCCAGCTCTTTATAATTTACTCAAAAGTAAAATCAATGGAAACTATTTGGTTCAAGAGAGCCCACCAAGAAGAAAACAGGGTATTTTTACAAACCAAAAGGAGTCTGCCATTCAAGTATTTCCTGGTACCCCTCAACCATACCAAAGCACTTCTACTAGTACAACTTTAATATTCCTCTTGCTCTCAGTCTCACCACCGTTCCCAAGTACAACTACCCACGGCAATAGCACTACTTCCATCTGTCTGGACAAGTGATTTAAAGGCAACGCACGATGATTCACTCAGACACAGGCAATTAGAAAGAGAAACTGATCCCTGCTGCTTGGGTGCCAGGACAAACCCTAACAGCCAGCATCCAGGAGAATTTCACAAGCACTGCCCACCCACTTCTGGAAAGCTGGAGCTACTGGGGGAGGCAGCAATCATATTTTCACTGACTTCTTCATCAGATGAGATAGCAGAGACTTGATTTTTTTCAACAGATTAGCACGCCACTGAGACAGAGGGTTACGGGGAGGGGGGGCAGTGGAAATGAGCAGTTTCATGCCCTACAATGCAGTGCAGAACATCTTTCCAGTGTTTGCTTGCAATAACTCAGGTGCACCCCTGCCAGAAGCAGCCTCTGTTGGCAGGCACTGACCAGAACAGCCACACTCCCACACAGTTAAGAACGCAGCAATCAGATCCTCCAGGAGCAGCGACTGCAAGAACAGCACAGACTTCAGCTCCATTTGATCCCATCCGGCCCGCTTCCTCTTTTCATTACCAATGAGATAAAAAGCCAGGAGCGTAAGAAGGCACTAACTTCTCAGAGAGCACTGAAACCAAAAGCAAGGAGAATCAGCACACCATAAAACTGCTCCCAAACCCACACTGCAGACTCCACATCAATACCATATAAGGTCTGTCCCATAAATTTGCCAAGGTAGAACAACTGCAACCCCTCTGTGAGACTGAATTGAATTCAGCAAATCTAGAGTAAACTAGTTATTTTGGAGCAAGTTAAACTACCTGTGATTATAACCAAGCACTGGAAATGACAGCTCAAAACTTATCTAGAGAGGGAACACTAAACAGCTTTTTCTAAGTGACGGAATTCAAATATTTAGACCAAGTAACAGCACGAACAACTTTGTCTCCACCCTGACAGAATTTACTGCATTCAAGCGACTGCAGTCTGACTCTTAATGCTGCTGTGCAAGATGGAAACTGCTACCACAGTAACGAGCAGAACGATGGCAGGTTTTCTTGTCTGACTGGGGAAGGAGCAAAAACTGACACCTAAGGGAAAGAAAATACATCAGAAATTAAGCTAACTTCTGTGAAACCAGATCGACTTTGGGCTAAAAGCCAGGACTGAAAAGGTTCTTCTGTAAAACAACTTTGATGACTTATCAATAGAAGCAACTGACACCTAAGGGAAAGAAAATACATCAGAAATTAAGCTAACTTCTGTGAAACCAGATCGACTTTGGGCCAAAAAGCCAGGACTGAAAAGGTTCTTCTGTAAAACAACTTTGATGACTTATCAATAGAAGCCGCTACATTAGACAATTTCATCAAACCCCAGTTTAATGTTTCTCCAACATTTAAAACCACAAATAAACACTATATATTGTACAAGTTGGCTGGATTTAAGCCAAAAAGAAACTAGAAATGATGATGACAGGTTTCTGAAGTCTATTCAGACTGATTTTAAGTGATGATTTATTGCACAAAAACACTAAAAACTCCTGAAGAGCACTGCAATGCTATCTGACGAAGAACGCTGTAGCTATTATACTCTAAATATGGCCATGTGGACGATTTTACTGTACTAGCTTCAGAAAGACACAAAGCTGAAATACTCCAGTGCGTGCACAAGCCTCTCTTGTTCTTCACATACTGACAGGCTTTGTGTCACCTAATTAGCTTTGAGAAACAGACTAGAAAATTTAGATTTTTGTGATGCTTTGAAAAAACGAAAGGAGAAAGACACCATAGAGGAAAAGGAAATCCTCACCCACTACATTCAAAATAGCTGATGGACCAATACAGCTCCACAAGTTGCAAAGGGATTCTTCAAAATGGGAAATGAAGAGGAAGAAATGCAACATTGCCCTCTCACAGAGGCTCCTGCCCCAGAGTGCTCAAGATACCCAGTCTGACAATCCGGGATCAGCTTCTTTTGGAAGGGAGACACAAGAGCACACCAGTAAGAGAAAGTGGATGATTCTTTACTCGCTGCAGCTGAAATCTGAAGCAAAAGTGCTTTTTCAACAGGCTCCAAGCCTGGGCTGCTACACATCGCTCAGCAGCTTCTGTCTACTAAACTCAGCATGAATAAGTAAAAGGCCCATTCTGCAGGCCTGGGAAATTCTGTACAAACAGCAGCAATTATACCTGGCTCTCACACGCCACTTTGCGTAAGCAGACATCCAGACGTTGCAGAGAGGAAGTCAGCAACACAATCCCCATGTTACAGACAGGGGGACGGATCAAGCTGAAATCAAAGAGCAGGCAGACAAATTTTTGCCTGTTTTTAAAGGAAAGCACAATGACATTTATAGAACGTTAGATGTTGAAAAAAGCTGCCTTCTAAGGATGCAGACGCTCTGTCACTGGAGCTTTTTAAGAGCAGGACAGGCATAAAGCAGAAATGGTGCAGTCTTACCAGCCCCTTACCAGGAGCAGAGACACACGACCGGGTTCAGCGCAAGGTCTCTTCCTGCCTTAGTGGAACTGACCAAGCACAACCCAAGTATCTGCTGCACACTTTCAACAGATCAGCCCCTAGTATGTAAAGCAAGATAATAAATTTTTAATCAAACCTAGAAAACAGAAAACTTCCATGTCCTAGCTACACTAAAAACATGAAATCAGGAAACAAACACCTAAAAACTCTGAGCTATACTTGGTACTCCATCTGGTCCAACAGCCCGTTCCCCCAGCAACAAAAGGCTGATGCAGGAAAATCCTGAATAGGCCACACAATAGGTAACAGTCTTCCAAATGTATTGTTTCTTCTGCCACCCAGCAATTACTCCTCCCCTGCGCCCTGTAAGATTTTCAGTCCTGTATATTTTGCTCTTAATCTCATCTGTAGGTAGACATGCAAATGTCTCATCTTTTTATGACTGCTATTAAGCACTTGGTCTCAAAGAGCTCTGACAGTACATATTGAATAAAAATGTTTTTTCAAAGTCTGAAAGGCAATAACATTCAGTTATTTGCTCTCACACTGAGAAAGGACAAACAAGGGCATGTGACTCTTCTCTATATTCTGTTCCTTATTTAACCTAGAACAGAACAGCAGGCATTGTAAATTATTTCTTCCAATATATACTATCACGCATTTGTCAACACTGCCTTTTATCTGCCATCTGACTTTGAAGTTCCTCACAGAGGTCTCAAGTCCCCGCTATCCTGAATAACTGACTCAGCTGGCAGTTCTGCCATCTCATCACTCTCCCTCTTTTTCCAACACTTAGTTCTTATTTTAAGCACCTGACTCTCACCCAACTCAGCAGGGCACCAACTTCCACAGAGTGGCAAACTGACCCTCATTAAATAGAGCATTTAGTTTGGTATTTGAAATTCCTGGTATATGAAAACCCACATCCTCCCCCCTCACTGAATTTCCCAGGATATTATTGCCACAGGAAAATTATGGATTTAGATCACAGAATCACATACATTCTCCAAGCAATTTTCAAGCTTTTCCTATTTGTAAACCCCTGGAAGTTTTCCCAAGGGGTAGGAAAACCTTTTAGAAACATAAAATAATTGAACAGCAGTAAAGCACACAGGAACTGGCTTTTCTTTGTCCCCCTCCCCTTAGTTCTCCAAGGCGTAACTACTGTCCCGTAAGACAACATGGCCAAATCAGAGGAGGGAAGTAGCCCTTCTTTGCACTTGGACCTTATTCTAAACCAGAACATACTGACAGTTAGTGGAAGGGGTTGAGTTAATGTTGGGACACAGGTAGCACCCAGCACTCCACCATAGTTGCTAATTAAATGCCTATACCCCAAACCCACAGCTCAAGGTTTAGCACAAAGGCAGTTCAACATCATGTCACGAAAGTTTGGCTGTTGCCAGTAGTTGGGACCAAACAGTGAGAATAAGTTACTCTGGACACTTTATGATGACTCTGGGAAAATCAAAACTGTAACAGAGAGTGAATCCTGCCTAGCAGCGACTAACAAATAGTGCTATTTTGGTTCAGAAACACGGTTCTGCATCCAAGATGTTCTGTGAGAAATCCTCATTCCCTTTTTCACCTGTTTTGCAAGAAAAGTCAGCGCTGCTGCTGGTAGAGAGGATTTGTGAGGTGGGGTCAAGGGAAAGGGCTAGTTATTCTGATTCAAGGATAGTCTGAAGGGTTCGTGTTAAGCATTTAAAGATAGGCATCCTGTCCTGCATCAAACTTACTGATCCGAAAAACACAAGAGTTCCGAGTATCACATATGGTTTCTCTTCTGCTTGCAAAAGTCTTATATATCCTGCCTGGCATATATGAAAGCAATGCTTAGCAACTACAGAGTCACACAAGCTTACCAAAACCTGCTGGGAAAAAGAAGTTGAGCCAGGAACAGTGCAAAGAACACTGAGCCTTTCATGAGCTCCCACCACCAGATGCCCGACAGCAGGTGCTCTTCCCCCAGTCAGGAACCCACCAGTAACTCCGCCGTGGCCAGGAATAACCCCCAGACACGCTACTTGGAACAGCGAGACCATATCACATACAACTCAGATCCCCTCTTCTGACACCTCCCCACTCAAACAACGAGCTTCTGCTTCCTGAAGCACCAGCACGGCACCCTGGTCAAACGCTAAGCTCCCCTTCTGCAGCTGGGTTTTGCACTGCCAACCAGCACAAACCAGCTCGGACAGAGCCTCCTCCTCACACGTACCGGGCCAGCCCCCCGCTTTAACCGGGGCTGTTTCTGGGGCAGAGATCTA
>NW_010102829.1:0-10330 GCF_000699245.1 Pterocles gutturalis
TTACTATCCTCAGTGACTAACATGCTTAATTAGATGAATCATGGCAGTACTCATAAGTGACTCCTGGGAAATGGAAAAAAGAAACCCAGTTGGTAAAAAAAGGAAAGAATTAATTAATTATAGGGAATTTTGACTGAAAAATAATAGTTATGATTTTATGTTGTATAAAGTTTAAAAGTATTTATTTTTCTTGATATTTTTGATAGTGCTCTTAAATATCAATGTTCCCTTTACCTCTTCTACCATTCTAGTCTTATTTTAGACAGTTTCCCCTTTCTTCTCTCTCTTTTTGCCTTTCCCATTTTCTTTCCTCCTTCTCACATTTTTCCCATGTGTTGCATAACTCTCCTTCATTCTGTTTTCATATTCTCCCACCTAATTTTCTGCACTTCCCTTCGCTCTCAAAACCTGTACTTCTTTTTTTTAAAAATGTGCCTATTTTGCTCTTCTTCAACTCTATTCTGCTCCTCTTTATGCTGTCCTTTGTGCTCCTGCCTTCTTTGAAAAAAAGTACATTGAAGCAAATGTTGATTATATTAATATTTGCCTAACTTTATTTGAACTCTGACCCCCCTGTTTTCATTTGTTAAATAATACCTATGATACCACATTTTACAAGTCCCATGTACAATCTTGCAGAATATGTGACTGCATTATTAATTAATTTTAGAGCAAAGGAAGTATGTGTTCATGCAGATTACTTGCCAATTATGCTTGAAGCTAGAAAATAATTTAAAAAGTATCATGTACTGGTTTCACATTTTTTTAAGAGGACAACTCCAAAATTTCTGTTCTCAGGAGAGCATAAAGAAACTGAAAGTGCAAAATACCTCTTTTATATAAGCAAAGGAGAGAAGCAGAACTGTGAAAGCATTTTTTTAAAAACATAAGAGTTAGGAATATTATTCCTAATATATTGATATTTCAAACGAGTTTTAATTTGGAAACAGAATGAATAATATTAACTTATCCTATACAACCAATAAGTGTACAACAGAAAAAACAATGACTTTTTGGTTGTGGTATTGAGTTTTCAGTTACTTTAGTAACAGGACTTTAAGGTGACCTCCTCTAACAAGTCCCAACAATTCTTTCAATGTCTCATAACCTATTCTGTCCTCACCTATTGACCTCTGAGCTGTGCAGGAAGCATGAATGAATTGTTGGAAACAAAAAGGGAGTAACTTGAATTCCCTGCAAGGAGACTTGTGACAGAAAACCTCAGTTGTAACTTTGAAGAGATGCTAGAAGAAAAAAGCTAGCCCTTCCATATATATATATACAAACTCTCAACTGGAGCTACAGAAATCCTTGAAGCACAATTTAGTAGTGATCAAATATTACTTCTTATTGTATCACAATATGTGTTTAATTTTGACCTTACTGAGAAAAGCTGCACAAAATAAAGCAAATTAGGTAATTGTCTTTTTAACAGATTTGCCTTTAATTTTCACTGAGGCACACTAGAATTCCAACATTTGTCTAATTTGGCAGCCAAGTTTTATTTTAAAGGTGTTATGAAGGCTTGTAAAGGAAACCTGTCTAAACCCAGGATTCAGAAAACTGTGGAGCTATTTGCTGAAATAATAATCTTTAAATTAACATTTTTTTCTGAAAAAAAATTAGACACAATAGTATGTATTTCATTTCAGTGTATTTGAAAGCAAAGGAAAGCAAAGCTAGCTATTAATAAATGTCTGTCCTTCCTCCCCTTTTTCTAATTCACAATTTATCAAGTCAGGCTGCAAAATTAGGCATGAATTATGGAATTTTCTTCCTAGAAATCCATCATTTAGTATATCAGTAAGTTAATTTGTCTTAGGGTTATGAATTTATTTCAGCATTTACACTATCTATACTTCAAACAAAAAAGAATATTTTTTATGAAAAATAGTATTAAAAAAGACAAACCCTTTCCACGTCAAAAGGGATTTGAAACAGTTTTCAAGCCAAAGATTTTTTCTTTTACTTCACTCTTGACTTTCATGTAATCATTTAATCCCACCTTGTTCTAAACTTGCCTGCTCCTCTGATATCAATCACAACCTTGCCTGATCTCCTATGTCCACTTACAAGCAAAAACCAAATCTAATCTGGAAATACAGTGAGACTCATCTAGGAGGTGGGAGATTAAATTATTAAAAATATACATTATAAATAATTTCTCACAGTCCATGTACTTAATTTTGTAATTAAGTAGTTGTTTTTCTGGTTTAAGTTTTAAATGAGGGACAATTTACTGTAATGTGTTATTCACACAGATTTAGATGCTTTTGATCTGATATGAAAATGCTCAAAACCTAATAGGTTAAATTGTCAGGTGCAGGTTACTGTGGTTCAGCTAGCAAACACCAAACGATTCTCACTCCTCCCACTCCAAGAAGCAGAGATTGAGGTCAAAGACCCCAATTTCTTCATTGAGACTTCTCTGTCACCATTTAAACATCATATCTTAACCTTTGAATTTAAAGCATGGAGGAGAAATTGCAAGCATGACTCTCCCTTAGTTGGGGGTGGGAACAAAGTATTTTTGTTGAACTAAGGCTTTGGAATTTGTGTAAATATACAAAAGAGAAAGAAATGTTGCCAAACAGTAATTGAGGTGAAATTTGAAGTCATGCCGTAAATTAGAGCTTTACAAACCTTACAGAATGTCCCAAAAGAGCTGGAAGAAAGATTATTATTTCAAAAAGTTGAAAACTTCTTTTAATACTGTACTCCTGCATAAGTCCTCCAACTTCCAAATTGTCACCCTGTTGAAGGAATCTAGGGACAAAGAAAAAATAAATTAAATCTTAACACAATTGAGACAGAAGGCCTCATTCAAGGGAAAGGAGTTGATGACACTGACAGAGAGATTTGACAGTTTCCCAGGTTCTTTACTCATATTGTGTGAAACATCTAAAAATTGTGCACACAGGAAACGTAAACCCAGCTTCAGCCTGACTGGGCTATGTACCTATGATATAGATAATTATTGGGGGCAGGCGGTGTCCATATACTCAGTGGAAGGGCTGCTATTCAGGGGGATCTAAGCAGGCTGGAGAGACAATGATCATAAATCGAGAAAACGGATGTTCAGGCTGGATATAAGGAAAAGCTTTTTCTCCCTGAGAATGGCCCAGCAGTGGGGCAGTCCGAGCAGAGATGCTGTGCAAACCCCATTCTTGGAGGTTTTCAAGACCCAGCTAGACAAAGCCCTGAGCAATTGGAGGTCTGACCTCAGAAGTGGCCCTGCTGTGAGCAGGAGGTTGAACTAGAGACCTCATGAGCTCCCTTCTGACCTGAGCTATCCTTTGAATGTAATTGAAAGATACCAAAACTGAGAGATGTGCTATCGTCCAGGGCACAAGTGTAAGAATGAACAGACTTATCCCCTTCTAAGAAGTTTCTAATTTGAACTTTTTCAACTTGTTTTTTTTCCTGATCATCTGTTCCCTATTACTTAAATGGGATTGAATTAGCATTTCCTTGTCTATCAGGTGTTGTCTAGGCAGATATTCTCTTACAAGCTTACGAATATATTAACAAAGCTCCTAAACTGACAACAATAATTAATTTTAAAAATGTTTGTGAGGCTAAGCCTCTGAACCTCAAGTTCTACTTCACATGCTTTGAACCTTGTCACCTATTAATTTTGGGTATCAGAAGCCATGCTGACACTAGGTTTTAACTGGCCAAAATGTAAATGAAAGATATTGACTTATCAGATATTTAAGGGACAGAGTACCTCCATTTCCTTATCTAAAAAAAATTAATTATTATATTGTGTGCATACCATTAAAAGTGGGGATAGATTTAAGGACTACTCTAAGACTAACAAATACTCTAACAGACCTTGTTAACTATAATGTCCCTTTGTAACACAAACTAGCAAAAAACATAATCTGAGTGAATTAAGAACTTCAGAAGGCTTAACAAAAAAATATGATTCCTTCAGATTAGTTTACTTTTGGGTGACATCAATTTTGATACCAGTTAAATATAGAAAACATAAAGGATGGCCATTTAGTTGCTGGAAAAGTGGCAGATAACACTGCAAATAGAGACCTAGTATAATTGAGAACGGGAGGGTTTTAAGATAAAGACAGTAAGGTTTCACAAGCACCATAATTTTTTCTTTAAGTGAGGAATAGTTGCTCCTACCCATACATAATCTTTGGAGAGCTAAAGATAAATGAGGTATTTCACTACTGATGAGAAAACCCCCATAAATGCAAGTGAATTCTACAGAAAAAAATGAACACATTAGTACTGTTGTATTTGACAAGACTTGGTGTAATGCTGGGAGAACCAAACAAAGATTCCAGTCCAGTGAAGTCTTGAAGTTTCTCTATGAGATGAAGGTATTCAATTTTAAAAACAGTGTTCTTTTCACTGGATTATACAACACCTTTTCTTTGTGCCAGCACATCAGTTTTAGTTGAAAAGTGACCCAAAAGCAGAAATTAAGGGACATTTTTCAGCACTATGATTTTTCTTATCCTATTTGCTGAACAGTTTCTTGAATAGCCATGATGATGCAGAAGCAATATATAGGTGAGACTGAAAGTCTGGTGCAAAGGACACTTAAGCTAGGACTGTCTTGAATAAAAGCCTGTAGAATCACAGTTTGTCAAGTCTCACTCATCTGATCTTATTTCAAGCATCGGAAGTGTCCTGTTCATTTAGATTTTGTGCAAAGATGTGTATTAATTCCAAACTCATATTGATTGCTTAATTCACCCTGTATTCAAAGACTGAGTAATTGAAGGATATTGCTTAAATTACCTTAAAATTCTCACATTGCAGTGTTGGGGAGGACTTTTCTCCCCTTTTATAATTTCCCAATGTAAAGACACAATCAAAACCTTAGACCTGACCTGCATAAAATTTATCTTTTATCTTCTCTTTCTATAGGCCTATTACACTTATATCTGCCAATATACTCTTAGCACATTCTTCTTATACTGTCCTTTTTAATGATTATCAGGCATAAGAATTAATTTAAGTGCTCTAACTAGCATGATTATCATTATGCAAGAAGTAGGCACTGCTAGCCCTCACCCAGCGAGGAACCGATGGATGTGACAGGAGAGTAGAAGGTAGTGCCACGCTATGTTTTACACAATGACATGATAACTGGGGAGGTTGCAGATTAAAAAACAGTGCTCCTTGTAATGTAGTGTTTGACATACATACAGAATAAACTTTTGCATCATCACTTGATTTAAAACTGTTGTTGCTTCCATGGAACAGGGGAACGGTGGAAATATAAGCATCTCTGAGATGATTAAGCTGATATAATGGCTCAAAACAACCCTTCCCTATCTTCTCCCATTGGCTTCCCCACTTAGATGATATGCTTTTCTGACCTGCCAGTAAAAAATTACACAGATAAACAATTCTAGAATAAACCAATTACTATTAAACTAGCTTTCTGCTAGTTTATGGGGCTTAAAGAACTGAAAAAGGGATCAGCTGAGCACCAGAGCCAGTGCAATCTATGAAAGCAGAGGACGCAGAGCTGTTCCTTCCAGTGTCAGCAAGAAGTGATTCCTGTTCAGAGATTTTAAGAAAAATCAACTTAAATGTTTGGCTCAAGTTTGAGTGTGAGGGCTTGTTAGGCTTATGACCTAAGGTTATGGCAACCTTATTTGTGTCTCAGCACTGAAATATGAAGGTTGAAGTAAAAGGATACAAACATTGGAAGGACCGCCCTGTTTGTAGAGGTCTTCTGAAAACAGTCCTGGTTTTCTCTTTGTTTTTTCCTCGCAATTTATATAATTATAGGTGGATTCTTAATGACTGGGCTTTTGCAGACTGTAAAACCACTATTATATTTCCTTTTTCCCTTTGCTTTATTCACAGTTTCATAATTTATTTTTCAGTCTGCCTTCAAATTTTCAGGCCACTTTCTACCTTATTTCACTCAATAGAAATGTTCATCATCAGCCCAGAATGTAATGCAGATTAAGAAAAATAAGTGTTCTTTTTGTTCACTGTAAAAGGTAAATACATGGAAAAGTAACATATATATATGAGATGTTATAACTCCAAGCAGCTAGTAGGATTTCAAGAGCTGGGTCATCTGACTGCTTCAGAGCAAGTATAAACAATAATATTTTTAAACTACTGCCAATTTTTGTTGTTGGTGGTGTTGTTTTGTTTTGTTTCTACGGCAATCGAGCAGCTTTGGACTTAACAATGGCTGAAGATTGCAGCCCAGTTCCTAAAATATAAGGGCTAAACACTGACACAAATTCACAGCTAAATTTTTTCAGAAAATCAGGAAAATTTCTTTGGTAGCAATTACTTTATTTTGAATTTCAAAGACAGATGCCGGTATAAAATGTTAAAACTTTAATTCAATTTTTAAATTGTCCTTCTCAGGAAAACACCATGATCCATTTCACTGTAACATCAATTTCAACAATTCTCTGCATTGATATAGTGTGAACTTAAGACAAAGACAGTGAGTTAAACACCAGAACTATAGAATCTATATGAAGAACCCTCTTTCTGAGATTTAAATATTATTAGATAAAAAACATTACATATAGACTGAGCTGGCTGTTCTCAAAAAAGTAAAATTATTATTCAGATTTGGGAGAAAGGAAACAAAATCCTTATACTTTTTTCTATGTTTTAACTAAGTTCTAAGGGTAATTTGAAAAATACCTGTATTCCAAACTTTCTCTAAACCTGTGATTAAATAGTTCAAAACTGTTGCAAAAGGAAGGGAAAAAAGCATACCAATATCTGGGAGAGAGGAACCAGTAAGAAAAAGAATGAAAAATGTAAGTTCTGAAGGCAGCTATCAAAAATACCAATGACATGTGAAATATGAAAACAGCTGGAAATTAATCAGCGAGAATAAATCAAACAAAAGTAGAAAATCTAGGAAACCATACCTATGAAAATCAGTGCTGCAGGCAAAAAGAGAAACTAAAAAAAGGAAGAAATGCTGGCATGACATAACAAGTAATAACAGCTAGCATATAGCTAGCAAAGGGAGTTATGCTTTTACCGACAGAGGAGAACTACTGTGTAGTGAAAATTTAATTAATCCTGGAGACTAAAACAGTAGTAGCAATGCATTTTAAAAGGTATCAAATAATGGATGTACTTTAATATAAGTGTTCCTTTAAAGTATATTAAAATATATATTACTACACAAAGGACATCAATATACACTGTTACAAGAACATGTCCTAGTACATCTTGTGAATGATGTATAACGTATAATCCTTAACAAAAGGAACAAGCCTGACACTCTGTCAGCCCAGACAGTAAGATATTCTAACTACCCTCAAGTGAGCATTCCAAGCACAGAAAATTCAGTTCTAGGGCCCAAAACAATTCCTCTATGGCTTTTTGTGGTGCTAATTATATGATGGTTAAAACATTCCAGTTTTTCCCAGACTGGGCTAGATAATAAGGGAACGCTGAATGTGTATTAAATGTTCTTTGAGTTAAATCACATAGCATATGTCAGAATTTCCTTGTATAACTTTCCATACACAGCATACACTAACAAGCTATACTTACTTTAAACTCTATTTGGAGAGCATATCTTAGTCTAAACTACCTGAGATAACTGAAGTTTTGTAATGAAAAATATAGTGTGTTTGAATCTGTATGATGCTGAATTTGCAAAGTGTCAAACCTCCTGCATGGCATCCAAATGCATCTTAAAACCAGAAGACAAGTCAGAAAACATCTATGCAGATTCATCTTCCTTTTTAGATAAACTTGGGTGGAAGTCTGATGGCAGATGAAAGGTTTAAGCACAATTTAGGACACATTCAATCAATTATGTGAAATAGAATTATTAATATTTGTCTTGAATGAAGTAATTGTCCATTCTGAAGTACACTGGGTTCCTGAATTGCCACGCAGTTAAAACGGGACATAGAGATATTGTTTGATACAATTTTTGCCAAATACCTTGCAAATAAAATTCTTCATATTTTCCTTCTTGTGGTTCCCCATTAGACATTTTAAATTGAGTATTATCAACAGAAATGAAATTAATCTTGACTAAAGTCGGGTATACTGTGTCATTCGACAAGTGATTTGAGTATAACTCTACTTGTGTATTTAGCTTCTGGTTTGCAAGCCAAAGCCCTGAGAAAAACCTTCTAACATTAAAATTTAAGGAAGAAAATAAAGGAAATCTCCACTGAGTTTCCCCAAGAAAGCTCTCATTTTTGCTGTTTTGCTGTGGAATATGGGATGTTTTCACTTTTTAAAGAAACCTTAAGGTCAGGCCCAAATCTCACAATTTTCTTTTGCTTGCTTCGTGTATTCCAGGTCAGCTAAATGCCAGAGCTGCTTACAGGGACTCATTGCTTTTAGATTGTTTTACCTAACTGGCATAAAATGTCACAGCTCCAGGGAATGAGCCACATCATTCACCAGCTGATTTAAATGAACTGTATATCTATACTATGCTGACTTATGTCTGACAAATGGTAAAATTTGTTATACTTTGTTGAAGTGTATCTAGAATTAATCCCAGTTACACATCCATTTTCAGTAAGTTAAGATTTTATAGATTTTAATGTATCCTTCTGCCTGGAGAACATGAGAGGCATGTTTGATTAAAAAGATTTTAAAACTCACCTACTCATCAACTGCATCGAGTTTTAGGTTGGTGAAAAGGAAATTTCAGGCTTGGTATGAAATTATTAAATAATAAAATGTAAGCTAAAAATAAGACAGATAATACAGTATGAATAAATTGAAAATATTAATGAGCCAACATAATGAGGATGCATTCATTTTTAATGTTATTTGAAGTAAAAATATGAATACTTAATGTGTTCTTTTTAAGGTTTTCTTGAGGCAGTAGCTACGTACTTATGTAAATTAAAAATGAAAACATATTTTTCCTGGTCCTGTAGCAATGGATATGACTACAAATCTCTTTACTTGATATTGTAAATAATACTTACATTAAGAATTTATCTTCACAATTTTTTTTTAGAATAGAATCTGCCAAAAGTATGTCAAATATTTTATTGCTCATTAATACACGATAAAAATGCTTATGCAATTAGTAACGCAGCAGCAGATTTCTGAGACTGCGGAAATGTCAGTTGTTACCATATACATGCTTTCAAGCTGTGCATTGACTTATAGTTCTTCTGGAAGGTCTGATGGAAGAGGAAGGGCATTGTCTCACTGGAAGAGAAACATGTGGAATATAACCTCAAGAATGACACTGCTTTTTGGGTTCCCTTTTCCCTCTAAGGTTAAATACATTATACCTCGCATATAATGAGCATAACATGCTCCCCGCTCACAATTTTCTCTCTCATTCTTACATGGAAAAAGACATGTAACATGGAAATCCAAGCAGAAACATTTCTTACCTTGATTTTTCTGGTGAAATGGAAATTGTGGATTATAAACGTAACGAGCAACACTTAGGAAGGGATCTGGGTGCCAAAAAGTGTCTCAAGCCATTTTAGAAGCATTTTTAAAAGGTCTGGTTTATAACCGACATGTCAATGTGACGTTTCCTGTAGGTCCTGTGTCTTTTATACCAGCACCTCTGAGTATTTCTGAAAAGGTGATAAATCTACTGTTCTGGTTGTGTCCTGTCCCAGCTTTTTGCCCACTCGCTGGGAGAGCAAAGTGAGAAACAGGTCTCGACATTGTGCAAGCGCGGCTCAGCAATAGTTAAAAACACTGTTTTGGCCAAAAATCTGAAACACAGCACTATATTTCCTGCTATGAAGCAAATTAACCCCATCCCAGACAAGAGCAGTGCACGTACAGATGCCTACCAGGGCAAACAGCATAGAGAATGAATCACACATTAGAGTCAGATGGCTCTTTTACACCCACTGTTTTTCTTGCCCTGATACTCAGAGTTAAGCTATCAAACTTAGAAGCTTTTTTGCGCTCTCAGTCTCATACTTGTATATGATAAAACATGGAAGGAGAGACAAATTTGATAGAACTAGGTTGTGGTTTTGTGTGGTGGGTTTGTCTGGTAGCAGGGAGGGGCCACAGTAATGGCTCCTGTAAGTAGCTGCTAAAGGTTTCCCTGGACTCCAGCTCTGCTGGCAGCAAGGGAGGGGCTGCAGTGGTGGCTCCTGTAAGTGACTGCTAAGGGATCACCCCCACCCCCAGCTCCAAGGGTAACCGGGGGCGTGGGGGGGAGTTGGGGAAGGAGTACCACCAATCTAGCACCTGTGAGAAGCGACTGGAAGTTTCCCCAGCTTCAGGCTGGACCCACCCCAGGCCAGAGAGCTGAGCCAGTCGGCACCTCTGCGAACCACATATCTAAGAGGGGGCACAGAAGAATGGGGGTTGGCACGGCCCCAGGCAGGGCCCA
>NW_010102830.1:0-770 GCF_000699245.1 Pterocles gutturalis
GCATTCATTATGTTCCCTAAAATGCTGCTGTGGGAAACATTGTAGTACTTGCCGCATATACTATTTATCAGAATTTATGGGCTGCTGGTCATCTGTGGGAGCTGGGCAGAGGTTATGACATTGCTGACGAAGGGGATTGCAGTGTTGCACCCTTCTTTTTTTTACTTTGGGTAAAATTAAAATGTTATCAGGCGTAATCTTGTTTGTTTATACAATGGGTGTTTATACAATTGACACTGCAGCCTCATCTCTGCACTCTGAGAGCCACCTGGCAGACAGGGTTGCCAATTACACTGGCTGCACATGCACACGCACACGCACATGCACATGCAGCCAGTGTCCCTTACAAAGCTAATTAATGAGGGGGACATCTCCCTATACTGTCCCCTTCTCCTCCAGACCACTTTCAATGGCTTTAGCGGATTCTGACAGCCCTTGGGATATTCGGGTCAGCATTTTAATTGTTTTCATCCTCTTGCAAGGCCTCTTGAATGTATGTCAACGCATATATATTGTTAAGGTTAATCGACGATTCACTCAATGCATTACCAGCGATGACCCAGCTGCCACCACCACTCCCCCAGCCGATATTGTAGAGACACCAACCACTGCAGCAGACACTGTGGTGACTCCAGCCTTGGTGTCCTCTACAGCCACACAAACCACAGCCACTAAAGCCCTGGCACCTGCTGTATCAACACAGACTTTAATAGAAGCTACAGCTGCGACCACACAAACCCCAGCGCCCTGCAGAACACCTCTGGTTCCAG